>NC_139239.1:22544816-22728920 GCF_977018435.1 Lepisma saccharinum
AGAGTATCATCCATACTAAAAATAGCGTCTACTTTAACAGATAGACTATGTTCCACTTCAAGAGTTGGTAATATTGGCTAACTATTTTCGATATTATTCAGCGGATGCTGTGGCGTGGCTAGAAATTTTGCAAGGAAGGAAGGATCTATATCATTCTCTTGAAGTGGCCACTGCTAGATACTTTTTCTTGTATCTGGCGTTTTTTAATATAGATTGATTTGCTTTATTTTACTTCGCTTTTGTACAGCCAACGGCAAATTAAATAGGAGGAAAAATATTTTCCCGACGGAAAATAAGTTGGCAATGCTGCAAACACCAAGGCATGCTTGATAAGACGCAGAGCGTCGAGCAAACTTTCCTGAAAAGCACAACTCCAGCATCGAAGGTTATGCTATACGTGGATTGGCAACTTTTGAGAGCATACATGCTGTCTGTCTACACAGTTCTCCCCAAATGCCTGTGTGAAGATGAATCTTCTACTAGCATTTTATTTTTCAAATTTAGTTCTGATATTGTAGTCATTTTACAATTATTTTTATTTGTTCTTATTTGGCTTTGCTTTTATGTCACTTTTATAATTAATTAATCGCAACTATGAAGATTGATAATAATCAGATTAAATTGATGAAGGGATCCTTAAAAAAGAAATTGCCTGGCCAGGAAATCTAAAGCGGATAGGTTGGGAAAGATCGTCAATAACTCCTCACCATGAACTGGCTTATAACATTTGTAATTCCTCAGTATTTTTTGCTCTGTTCATGCCTAATACCTGCTTTCGCACAACTAATTTATATAAGTGACATTAATCCACATTTCGTTCGGTGAGGACAAGCCGCGTATTGTTTGAGAGGAGGGATATATCTCGTTCATATACCAGATACAATCATGGCCTATACTTGAATTGATTGAATTGCTTTATTTTACTTCGCTTCTTGTGCCACTTTTGGCTAATTTGCTAAGATGAGGATCAATGAGTGATGATATGATGAAATTGATGAATGGACAACTCACCAACATTCATGCCCAGGCCAGGATTCGAACCCGGGACCCCTGGCGTCGTAGCGCGATGTTCTAACCACTACGCCACGGGGGCCGGCACGTGCTAAACACTACTTTCGGAGATCATTTGGACATGGCAATTTTGATATACAAGTTGCATTGTCTCTACTTACAATTCATTATGTCCAAATTCTATCCTAATAGATAATCTCGCAACAACGCAAAATGTTTTAATTGACTCGAATTCACAATGACTAATATATACTTGACCTACATCTCTTAATTGCAAAATCTGGGTGACGAAAATGTGCCTCAACACGAAATGAAAATGCAATTTTTATTAAATACACTAAAAATGCTGACCAAAACAGTCTTTATTATATATTATGAATAACACTACACACGTAATCCTCTAACAGGGTTTCCTTCGGAATAAGATTCACGAGGCTTAATAGGATTATCATTCACTACAAAGCAATAGCTATAAACATGAGATAAACCTGAAATGAGGGGTTAGTATTCACCATAAGAGAAGTTTAGCAGCTAAAACTAAATGCATATGTAAGGAAGAGGTGTCTAAGTGTAAGTTTCTATGTGAAAATTGACAGTGGTAGCACTAGACGCTTTTACGTCAGGGGTCCCAGGTTCGAATACGGACCTGGTCATTGCTGTTATTTTTTAATGTTTTATTTATCATATGTTCACTCATCTTCATCGTCGCGATTGGCCAAAAGTGAAAGAAAAGCAACGCTAAATAACAAAAATAAAAATATATGTGAAAATTAAAAGGTGAATTAAGAGCTGATAGGTAGATATATGTATTTCATGAGCGATGTTCGATAGAAATTCTGTTAAGATGTCAAACCTGTAGCAAGCATATAGCAAAGTTGTGCTAAGGATTGACGATAAGCTTCTATCACATTTAGTCAAAGCTCTCACAAAAATAGCGACTGGGCGAGCCAGAGCAATGCAAAGCAAAGAAAGCACTTAATCATTGAGAGAAACCATGAATTTCAAGGCTTCAAATTTCTGCAAATGTCAAGAGTTTGAACTCTCAAATAATAACTATTATGTGACGAATAGTATCATGTTGTAAGCCAGTGGGGATTTGAGGTGCTTTGCGTATTGTTGCTTTTCGAAATCACTTTCGCTGTTACCATTCTTGACATAGGCAGCATTTTACAATAAGTTCTTAATTAGTTTTTGTTTTAAGTCCATTTTATGCACAGATAGGCTAATCGGAACTGGGCCTACAGTATAAAGTGGGATCCAAACATTTATGTGTCTCCACCGGTTATGGAACCCAGGGCCACTTGATTGCTTGGCTTGACGTTATAACTACGTCATCGTGAAGGCCCTCCGTAATGGGTTACATCTGCATGGATTAACATAAATTCATATTAAACACATTTCGGACACGAGTTCATTATCCCCACAGACTGGAAATTAGGTTTTTGCGAAAATACCAGGAATACCTATCGCTCTTCTCTTGTTACTATTCATTAGAAAAAAAGAATTATTTCATTTCACTCTCACGGTCTATCGTTGCTGTTGATTGACGAAACAACAATGCTTCAAGCTCAGAAGCAGACACCGAAGGTTAGATTTTTTTTTATTCCATGCCATTGTTCTACCAGTCTGTTAATTTCGATAATAAAGATTAAAGATGTGATAGGTGTATGCCCCGCGACAGGTTAAGTTTGCAGCAACATTTCACACATGTAGACCCAAACGTGCGCGCAGAATATAGTTCCGCTGCAATGCTGTCGATTTTCTCGCTGCCTGTGACATGAACAGCTCGACGGTTGAAGCAAGATTGGCACGGGAGATGCTGAGCGCCGTTCTCGCGTGGATTAATACATAAAACTTGCTGCAAACTTAACCTGTCGCGGGGCTTAGGTGGGATGAAGACCAGGTTCTAAACCCAGCTATTCGACTTTGAAGCACGTTACGCTAACCAATTTGCCACGGGGTTGGCTTTTCAGTTCATCAAATCACTATTCTTCATTCAAATTCCAGAGGTAGCAAAGCAGCGTAAAATAACGAAAACAGAAATCAAGAACATACACTTATCACCCAGCAAATCCACACACAAACCTCTTCTGGCATTCGTTTTGCAGAATGGCCTTGGGGATTAAAATCACCCACTTCCTGGTTCAGCTCGAGACAATTCAGGTGCCTTATCAAAGCTGTCCTGAAGCACGCAGGGTTTCTAACCCACTCCGCCGTGGGGTCTACTATTACCTTTGCCTGAGTTTGTACAACTTTTGGCTAATTTGCGAAGATGGGGATGAGTGATGACATGATGAAATTGAAGAATGGACACTTCCAAACATCCATGCCCAGGCCGGGATTCGAACCCGGGACTCCTTGCGTCGTAGCGCGATGTGCTAACCACTCCGCCACGTGGGCAGGCTTTTTTAAAATAGAAAATTGGACCCTATCAACATTGTGTGGGCACGCCGATGTCGAGGATTACAAGGAGACTTTCGTCTGCTACAGACCCAGTAACGGAATGCATCGAGTTGTCGGAACTGTCTTCTTCGTCCAAGGACGATTACAATTATTAGCCATCTCATTGAATTATTCATATCTAAACGTACTGATAGCTTAACAGTATAAACGTCATTCTCTACAATGTTTGGGAATTGGCATTTTTAAAATTTATTATCAAGGTGTCGCTTGTTACTTCCGTGTGACCCCATAAGCGTGGCAGGAAAACCATCCCATTGCAATATATTTTTATCACATGGAAAACAACTTACACGGTTCAGCTACTTGTAACCTCAAAGCTGAGACGAGTTCACGAGCAAAAAGATTCATGTGGTCTGGTGACGGAATATGAAGTAAAGGGAATTGCTGTATTTACACCATGTCTTGCGCGGTTCTCTTGCTCTGTCGGGAGCTGCATTCTTGGCAACGCATTGACAACAATATGTCTGCCCATAGCGACACAGGCTTCTGTTGGGTCTGAAGCAAGCCGAAAATTTTCAGATATCGGGTTCCCGGGTTCGATAGCCACATAGTGGCTCGGATCACACTTTAAACTGCAAGTCCAGTCCTGATTAGCCTTATTGTGCATAAAGTGAACTTGAAACACCAACTCAATACACTCATTAAGAAAACTGCGTAATATTTCATACAAGTAGGTAAGTTAAAAATGTAATGTATTATACATTATAAATCGTGTTACAAAGTTATTGTAATACATGTCCGTCATGTATTACTTCTCAGAGCTACACTAACTGACGTTCTTGTCTTGTGGTTTTAAAGAAGGCATTCGAAAGTATTTGGATGCTGCATTACATTTTTAATTTATGCTCAGCGATACTGATTCAGCGTGCATTGTTTTGTTACTACGATTGACGAGTTTTTTAATGTTCGTATAATACGTTGAACACAAATTTTGGTGGCAAAAGTACACTTGCTCTATTTCTGCTGGAAAATAGCCCGGTACCCGGTTTAAACAATCCAACAACGAAACGGTATTTTATTCAATTTTTACGGAAGAAAACAGTTTATTTAAATCATATTTATGCATAGACTAAATTAGGTTGAACCAGCAATTTTACGCGGGTTACGACTAACTATTTGAATATACTACGGGAGTAGAACCTCAAAATAACTAATGATTTGAATATACTACGGGACTCAAAATGAACTGTAGATATACCATAATTTTGCTCGTACATTTCCAACCTCCTTTGTTGGCATTGTACGCGAAACTGCAATCTCCATCAGTTTAAGGATATAATTACCAATTAAATGTGCTTCCCACGGGAAAAGTCGAACCCTGATTCAAGGCCATATTGCCAACCACTATGCCACAAGAGAGACTACGTTATTTACGCGTAAATGTTCAGAATGTACGGTCACGTTGCTATTTCAAGAACTATAAAAGATCCTCTTTACGTATAACAATTACTATTTACTACAATTTAGTAGCAGATTATAATCGCCCCATTTTCTTCTTGGCTTATCACAAAGCGTCTTCAAATACTGCGTCTGCAAGTTATCAGAACACATGATAAAACAGAGGCTTCGCTTGCTACGTGTTAAAAGAAACGTTAGCTATATTCTTGGTTTGCAAACAAGGCCATGGTCCTTGTTTCAGATGTTTGGCTTATCAGACACGTACTGGTGCAGCGAAAGACTTGTGGAACAACCAAGTATAGCCACGTAGATCTCAAGTTATTTTGCAACGATTGAACGATATATTCTTGCGCATGTGCAACTGTCATGGCGAGATTGATAACCCCTTTTTGGACAACACTAGAGCAACCTTGCGTTCTGAATGCTTTTATTGTTAGGCTAAATGCCTAAGCTGTTATGTTAGGCTAGCTAGGTTTAGTTAGCATAAATAATAAATTTTGAGTATTTATGCTAATAGAACCAAAGCTAACATATCTAACCTAACAACGTACGCACTTCTCGCCTGACGTCAGAATTGTATAATTAGTATCATTCCTATAGATAATGAATGCTTTATTTGTAATATCATGAGTGATAACGCAAAGTTGCTCGTGTTGTGCGATAAGGGAGACCCTTATCTGTAATATGATCCCAACATTATAACAATCGAATTGCTGGTGAACAGTAGCAGGAACGGAAATATCACAATGACAACGGAGCTGATAACACCGACACGTATGTTTGTGGTAATGAAATATCTCACCTACCCTAGTTTTGCATCCGGCCTCCCCGATGGCGCAGTGGTAGCGTCGTCGCCTTATAATCAAGGTGTCACGGGTTCGATACCTGGTTGAGGCACATAGTGGTTCGGATCCCACTTTAAACTGTAGGTCCAGTCCCTATTAGCCTTACTGTGCATGTAGTAGTTCTTAAAACACCAACTCTATTAATAAATTAAAAATAGTTTTGCATCGATTGACTGGTACATTTCCACTTCCTGCCAAGTGCATAACTCTTGATTGCGTCATTCATTCATTCATCCAATCGTTATTCGACATTGCAGCAAATAGTGTTTGATAAAAACATTTAATCGTTAATGGCATAACCTTGATTTAAGCAGGAGCATCCAGCATACTTCCGCTTTCCTTATTTGCGAGTATCTTGACTTGCCTCTCAACTTAGAATTCATTTCAAAGTTCAAACGAAAGCGAGGGATGAAGGAAGGGTGGTAAATACTTTAAATAATATATTTTTAATGTTTATGATAAATGCTGGATACTATCCGCATATTTTTAGACTGGATTAGTCTCTCACAATGACGACCGAAGCACCGATCCTGCATAATTAATAGGCCTATATTTAATTTACAAATGACTGAAAATTAATAACTTGGTTGCAGCCCTTGAAATATTGTCAAGAAATAAAACTTGCGACATACAAGAAGCAGTAGGCGCAATGTAGTTTGATTCGATACATTTTTTACATTATATAATGAAAAAAATAGGAACTTATCGTTTTATTTTTACGTAATGCTGCCCCTTCAGGATGTCCATGTGAAGGGACATTCAGAACACCCATGCCTAGGCTGGGATTCGAACCCGGAGCCCCTGGCGTCCTAGAGTGCGGAGGAGGTCGTTACGGACATCGGAATACCGTAATTGATGTAGTTTTTGTCAATGTTTCAAAGGGACGCTATATGGGGTCTAACCTAAGCATGCAGAATATTGTATAAAACTGACAGGCTTTGTGTCAGAGTGAGACGTCTAATATTCGTCGAGGTTATGCAAAGATTATCGACTTTCTCATGTGCAAAAGCGGATGTAGAACTTAGAACGCAGTTTTCGTGGGGTTATATTTGCGAAAGTGGCGTCACCAGTGTAACATGAAACTTGTCGACTACATAGTTTTATCTACGTCTATTTACTTCGATTGTACAGAAATCTAATTTTCATATTCATGAACTTATACCAAGTTTATTTCGTGTCCTTACATCCGGATCAACCCATTTAATTTTCGAGATAGTCCTCTGGTGTTTCTATTCGTCTGAACAACGCGCTAATGTTTTATGAATTAAAATATAAGTAAACATTGAGCCACTTTCTCACATTGAATGCTAACATAAGTGGGTCAAATCAATATGGCACCCGTCGCAAGTAATTACATGGCTTGCTATCTAGACCGTACAATAACGCCCTCTGTCTTCTATACTCTATGCTTATTTCATATTCTAACACGATATTTGAATAAAAGGGTTTGCCAACCTGACTGTTTTACAGCCTTTACACTGGGTTTTCGGATTATGCAAGAATCTACAGCAAGATATACAAACCAAGGAAAAAAACTAGCTAGTTTTGAAAATGCTATGAACAAATATCAGTGGCTTTTGTCGATATGATGGGCATAAGCCCTTTAAGCCTTATGGTAGAACCTTCCCTACAAACACTCCGTAGTTGCCACCACTGATTCTGGAGTTAACCTACGTCGAGGTTTTAAAAAATCCGTTGGTTTTGGTGCACATCGATTTTCATGTAACCATGTGGTGCTTGTGTGTATCAAACGCCGATCTTCCAAGTGTTTGAGCAAGATTAAAAGTGTAAAAACTAGAAATAAATATACCGGGTGGTCCCAAAGTCCCAGAACGGTCACATATCGTGAGAAATACACATCGAATCGGAAGACGAAAAAATACGTGTTTAATAAGTGAAAGAAAGCTATTCAATGATATCACACTTGATTCCCCACCCCCGCCCCCTTGGAGTGGGGCCCCAACTGAAATTTTAAATGGAAACCCCCATTTTGTATTGTAGAATCGGAAAGAGGACTTCATTCAGAGTCCAACGAGCTATCAACCATTCAATTAGGAACGGAGATATGGCGATTTTAAATTTTCGGAACAAAAAAGGAAAAAAAAAAAAAAAAAAGAGGAAAATTTCATAAAACCCCAAACAATTTCAAAGGGACGCTATATGGGGTCTACCATATAATCTATTGAAACTGTATTGAAACGTCTTGACGTGCGGATTCCGAATCTGCAATCTCTTTCACTGTAGCTCAATTAGGGGCAGAGCGTCCCTTTGAATTTTTTTTTGGGTTTTATGAAATTTCCACTTTTTTTTTTCCTCTTTTCTTTTCGAAAATTTAAAATCGCCATATCTCCGTTCCTAATTGAGCTAGGAGGATGGTTGATAGCTCGTTGGACTCGGAATGAAGTCCTCTTTCCGATTCATCAATACAAAATGGGGGTTTCCATTTAAAATTTCACAGTCCACAGGCGGGGGTGGGGAATCAAGTGTGATATCACTGAATAGGTTTCTTTCACTTATTAAACACGTATTTTTTTAGTTTTCCGATTCGGTGTATTTCTCACGATATGTGACCGTTCCGGGACTTTTAGACCAGCCAGTATATTTACTTGTCAGCCACATGGACAAACTTTCTCAAAGAGGAAATACTCAATACATGGCGAAAAAAGTTATCCTTACGATCAAATAACAAGCAGCACGAGAGAGAACGTCACCTTCCATGGTTTATATTGGGTGAGTATAAAAGTAATTTTCATTCCTTAATATTGATATTTTCCAGCATTATATTGTGTTCCCGTAGTGTTTTTTTACTATTTGGCAATGAAACTGAACGAAATAGAGATCACCTAAAAGACACTATGTAAAATTAGATTTCTGTAGAATTGACGAAAATAGACTTTGTTAAAACTATGTAATCGACAAGTTTTATGTTACACTGCTGACGTCACTTTAGCAAATACAACCAAAGGAAAAAGGCGTTCTAAGTACATACATAAGGGTGGTTAAAGTTACTTACCTCCTAACTTAATAAAATGCTGCTGTAAATATCAATAGAGTTATGAAAAAACTTGCTACTTGCATTGCATACTGTACTTTGTATAATAGTATCACCTGCTTCAAATTTCGCCGTCTCGCTCTCTCTCTTCACCCTCTTCAAACCCTACTTCACCCCTCCTCCCCCCGTTTAATTCTATCTTGGAGGAAGGCTGTTGCGTTTGTGTGCGTAAGTTACGATTTTTCACGACAGTGGCGTATTAGAGCACACTGTCCCGGATATTAGAGATTATTCTTCGGAACGGATAGCCATGATGTTATTAATAGATTTTTAGTAAATGCAAAACATACCAATAAAAGAAGCCTACGAAATGCCAAAGTTTACGCAATAACTCAATGTAATTTTCCCATTAATTTATTTGCAAATTAGGCACTTCCGTTTAGATCGATTTAAATCAGAAGCCGTGAATATATACATTTTAAATATACACCAGTGCAGCAACAGAGTTCATAATATTAACCGTTTATACTAATACATACACAATACAAATCAAGTTACTCTACTGATACGAGCAGCGTCACAACTTATAAAATGCTGGCACACTACTACAGAGTGCCTAATCAAATGAAACGTGCTAACTACGAACTACAGCAACTTGTGAATTTAATCTAGTGGGAATCGAAATTAATACCCTAGCCTTCTTCCTTCTGAAAGGCGTCTTGAAACCGTTAGCCCGAATACTTTTCTCAGGAACACGAGGGAGCCTTGTATTAACCATGGTTAAGCTAGAATCCACAATGTTAAATCTGAAATAAAACAAAAGGGCTCTACGGTTAATTTTATGTACTTGCTCGTAAGCTTATTTATAACAAATATATCTAACACACTAAGGTTACATAGAGTAAACACAAAGGGGTATATGGGACTGAGATCGGAAACTAGCGTGAATAGCATGTGCATATGAATAGGCAAGTAATTAAACTAATTATACAAACACTTCTGCATTTATAATTCTATAAGTATATAATGCATTAACAAAACGGCCATGTCCACTCAGAGGCGTGCGCAGACTAATTTATTTGGGGGTGCCTTAACAGGAGTTTGAATTGCCTATCTGGACAATACTAGCCTTATATATGGATCATTATTGGTACAGAATAGCTAAGGAGGCTAAGTGCGGGCCGATTTGTAAAGGAGCTGTGCACGAGTAATAAAGTGAGAAACATTATTGGAGGGAGGGGGATGAGGAGAGAGAGAGAGAAAGAGAGAGAGAGAGAGAGAGAAAGAGAAAGAGAGAAAGAGAGAGAGAGAGAGAGAGAGATCGGTGAGTCTCAAATGGAAGAAAATTTTACTAATTTTGAAAATACATTATTTTCAAGGTAGTTTCTACAGTTTTTAGTGCGCACGCCTATGTGTGCACTCTAGTGATTTCGTACCAGTTGGTATATAATGGAAATTCGAAACCATAAAAAAAGAACTATGAAAATATATATATGCGTAGCATTGCATTCATGTCGTAGGCCAGATTCAAAATAACGGAATAATTAAAAATATAGATAATTTACGTGAAAACAAAGATCATATTAATATCGAGCAAATCACAACTATGGATAAAAGATTGGTGTGCATATTGACATGGCAGTCAACGTCCTCTATATTTGTGTAACATCTTGCAAGTATTTTCTTTATTTTGTCGGAAAAACACCTTCTCTCTATTAACCTCCCTGACTTTGAAGTTAACAAGCTGCTATAGAGAGGTGCAAATGCACTTTGACCGTCCGGAAAGAAATTCTAGTACATGCAAGTGATCACGTTTATGCAGAAGGAGGGGGATGAGTTCCAGCGGTGCATTGTCAGTTCTTGCAAGCTGTTGCGTCACTTGCAAGCCGGCCAAGAAAAATCGTGTCAAGGCAAACGCAAGATAACACTTCTGCGTGGGATCAGGCGGTTTCTGGGAAACTGCTCGCTAGTTTGCTGTGCGTCAGCGGCTCATCAAGCAGTAGCTCGAACGTTGAACGTATGTGCCGGGCATTCCGAATAGTTCGCCCGCCACTGCTCTATCACGAACCCTATAATACCTCCACTCCCTCAGGTGTTACGGGTTGCTACATTTCTCCTTTGCCAACAGGACACACACTGAACGAGCAAATAGAAACCAGATTTTATACACCAACAAAATATAAAATATTTTGATAGAGTTGTTTGTTTGACTTGTTAAGTCCACTTTATGCACAGATAGGTTAATCGGAACTGAAGCTACAATTTTAAAATGGGATCCGAACCACTGTGCAACGACCTCTACCGGGTATCGAACCCTAAATTACAAGGCTAAAATATGTTGATATTTAATTTAAATTCTGTTCCTTTCTCTGCTCCGTAGTGTACATTCATTAATGAAAATATAGGGATTGTTCCATGTGATAAATGCTGTATGATTCCCTCAAACGCAAAATTGCGATAAGAAGTTATAAATGTAACCTTTATCGTTAAAATTGATATACAAGCTTAATCTAGTAAACAAGATAACGCTATCTAATATAGATGACCTATCTTGCAACGTAATCAACTATTCCTTCTTTCAACGCCTTGCAGTTTAACAGAATCTTACTACAAATGGTAAGGATCGCGTCACATAAAATTTGAAGACAGCATTCCATATCAATTATTCAGAATTCTCTTAATGAGGTGCCTCCAAGAGCTAATATTATATATATAAATATGTTAAATATATAATTTTAGTCTTGAAATTCATTTTCCAGGAAAGGACAACGCCCCCTTGAACCCCCCCCCCCTAGACGCTAGAAACTAATTTTGAATTCTTTCCCTGGCATGGTGTTTATAAATTCGTTTCAAACTGGAAAGAAGTCCTTCCTCTGAGGAATTATTATTTTATGATTATCCAAGATTCAGTTTAATAATTAATCTTAAGCGTTCGATATACACGAAGGGTGCAAAATGGTCGTGTGTGCCGACGCACCTAAAAATTTTAATTAGATACTACTGGAATGCCACATTTGTGAAAAAATGGACTGGGCTTTATCTAAAATATTACACTTTGTTGCTATTGTCATTGAAATTACACATACTGACCTGTCTTCTATTCGATAAGCATTTAACACCTAAAATATCGAAATATGGGCCATTATATTAATGTCGATTGGAACAATGCTTTTGGTGACTGAGTCAATTAGACCCCTTACCAAAGAAGCAACCATATTTTATTTGTGCACTATTAAACTAACGAGAAAAGTAATTCATTGTAAACTGAGAAATGAAGCGTAATTAGTGTTTGAGAATGCGAGCAAACGTTGTTTCAATTGTTTGATCACTCCTCCCCCCCTTACTCTACGAACTTTCATATACTCCACTGCAAGGTTTCTTAAGCGCCACATGTCCCCTCCCAAGCCGCATTAAGGAGTAACATTGCGAAACAGCATAGAAATACTGAAGCACAGTGACCTTGTCCTATTTACATCTGTGATCAGCACTACTTGTTTGCAGAAAGTTAAGAGCGACAGTGATTCCGGATTATGTAACATAACTTTCCTTTAATAGAAACTAGATAACTTGAAAGCGTATATAACGCCATTATCAGTGGGCCAAGTGTGGCTCCCCATTCTCCCAAAAGCTAATTGTTTAACCTTGAACCAGATTCATTTTTTTTTCGATCAGTGTCTCGAATATTTGTAGTTCTATTTAAGTAGTTTTTTTGCCTCTGTAGGCTGCGACGATGAGGATGAAACAAAGGGCAGAGCGGGATTCGAACCAGCAACCTTCGCGAGTTGACTACAGGCTTGGTCGCCACGGTGGTTGTGTTGTTCTTTGCACCTGAAGTTTAAAAATTCCACGCAGAGGATTTTCCAAGTTGCAATATTTTTCTGTCAAAATATTTTGCTATTGTTAACAGAATTTTAATTAGTTGATCCATTGTTTAAAAGCGCGTAACAATACTCCCATCCAACTTAACAATGTGAAGCATATCTATCTTAACAAAGAGCTGTTAAAACTTGAGATAGGTTAATCGGAAAGAAACTATAGATTTTGCAACACGTTCACTGGCCTACGCATATTGGTATTCCAGAATTTAGTACACAGAGGTTCACTTACAAGCGTGTCATCTGAACACGAGAACAATGTAGTTAATACTAGATTTGTTTCCTGCGGAATATGTGCATTTTTCGTATCGGCTTCTAAATTATTATGCGAGTTGAATTTAAACAGATTCACACTAGAAAAAAAATGTAAACAATCGCTACTTCTGCTCGCGATATCAGAGTTCGACTCTCTGTTGCACTGGGTTAATACCCACGCACTACGGCCCATTTTTAACGCCCTTTTTACTACTTAGCACTTGTCAGTCAAGACAATTCTTCATGCTAACGAACTGAGCAGAATGCACTCATTAAAACAAATTAATATAGTGATGACGGCATTACCTACTACGGAATTTTGCATTTTTATTTTTCAACCGCGCAGTGCGAATCCCGCATATGTTAAAAGCACAAGAAATCCTAGTCTGTCCACAATAAAGCTAATCGCAATTACAACCTTCTTCCAGCATGTTTCAAGTTTGCGGTGCGTAAATAGAGCAACATATGGTATCACCCATACTGCGAAGTTATATTTTTAGATTAACGTACACTGCCCCGCCCCTTATTCACACGCAGTAAATTCACATTGCGAACAGCACGTTTTCTTGATTTCAGCACTATAATTTCAAGTTACGTACCGGTTCTATCCGTTCTTGAAAGTCCGTGGCTCCTGCAACTACTAATGCATTTAACTGTCTCACTTATGTTCATCCGCTTTATCGGATCTAAAAACGAGGAACTGTTGCTTCGCAGTGCTGCGCCAAGTGCACACACTCCAACACGTGTACAGCAGAAGTTTACCACTCGACGGGAAGTTCCAACTTCAGTCGGCAGTTGTCGCTACTAATCTATCGCTGTGTGATCATATGTTTACTATCATCGCAAACTGCCATGACGAAATCATGGCCCGCGAGCCGTATGTGGCCATCGATAGCTGATGTTGCAGCCTATACAGCAGGCCCGTAGCCAGGCAGGGGCCAGGGGGCTCAGCCTCACTGGAACTACCTTAAGACCCCCTGCCACTGCTGCCAGCCCCCTTGACATGAGGTAAAACTATTTTGTATAATTTGTTTGCAGTGAAGAGTGAAAATGTAGACAGCAAATATTATTTTACTCACAACTTTGGAGAAGGATAAATTCACATAACATGAACAGCAGCCATTACATTCTTTATCTGCACCTTCGTTGCCCCTGTTGCAACCTCCTGTTTAGACAAAATCGGTGACTTTTATGTCATCTGCGTCAAAGGCCAACAGATCCCAAGTTTTGGGAACGAAGGGGAGTTTCATTGCTTCGGCGGGGGGTGGAATGTAGGCTACTGTAGGCATTGTGATTGAAGATTGTGCATTTTTTTATTGTGTGATATAAATATCTGTATCATCAAAAGTAGTATGGAGTGTATAGTAAGGGATGATTCAGTGGCAGTCAATTAACACTTCAAGCGATGTTTTAAAAGATATAGAAAAATGTATTTTTTGTATATTTCTAAATTGTATGCAACGCAATAACCCCCCACACCACACACACACACGTGATTTACCTTCATTTAACTCTGTTAAACTTTTGAAAAATAGATTTGGTTTACAAAGCCCCCTGATATTCCGTGAGCCCCCCTGGAGATCAGTTCTAGCTACGAGCCTGCTATACAGTATACTTAACGTATACACGGCGGAAATATTCCATTTAATTATTTCTTACTAAAGCAACTCAACGCTCTTGTTAATAGGATACATGTTGTTCTCTTCCTTTCTACCTCTTGGGTTAATCGCGACGATAAGGATGAATGATACACACATGCGCGTCGCAAGAAAATCTTGTAGGGTGCCAAAATAGTATAAATAATAGCCCTAACAATTATTTTATTATTATTATTATTATTGAACAACTATTGCAAGCTCACAAAATAAACCCATTTAATTCTGAATTACTATTATTATTATTATTATTATTATTATTATAACATTGGGTAGAGACTACTACTTGATTCACCACATGGATGATTATCCAGCACAATATTTTTCACATTTAATACAGTTCGTGTACGGAAATGCAAAGTTATTCTATTTTGTAACTAACTTTTACATATGTCGTTCAATAAAGAACTTTAAAATTTGTTTAAGCTGTTTGAAGTTGTTGAAATTTTTAAATCTGTGAAAATATTTATACTTTGGAATAAGTAGTAGAATATGAAGATAACATAGCCTGGTTCCTGCGTCTTAGACTATTCTTTTTCGGTCTAAGCAAGTTATTATTTTGGTTAGTCTGTTCGAATACTAACTGAGCTGTATTCCTGTTTTTAACAAGCTTTCTTCTCTTTTGTAACTTGAAATGAATGATGCCAACTTCCAGAGGGGATCGACGGACCGGTTTGACACACTTCTTCCTACACCTATTTTGAATAATCCCTAGGCTTTTCTGGTTACCTAATATAAACACACGCACGCACGCAATCAATCAATTCGAAAGAAAATACTTCCGCTATGGAAAAATATTATTTAAAAAAAATCAATTATTTCTCAAATATCCATAAATTGCATTTCACTACGCAATGTTGGTAAACGTCAGTGATGCAGCTAGACAAAAATTACTGGGAAAGCATGTATTGATTCATTTGCTTTATTTTATTTCGCTTCTTGTACCACTTTTGGCTAATTTTCGAAGATGGGGATCAGTGATGATATGATGAAATTGATGAATTGACACTCACAAACAACCATGCTCAGGCCAGAATTCGAACCGGGGACCCCTGGCGTCGTAGCGCCACGGGGGCCGGCGAGAGCATATATTTTCTGCACTCACGTTTAATGTGTTCATAAGTACCATACTACTAACTAACTAACTAACTCTCTAGCCTTCTTAAACCCGAAGGTTCATGGCTGCAGCAACACAGGCCTTCCATGTTTCCCTATCTTGAGCAAGATCTATATACTCTTTTCCATCCCTACCGATTTCCCTTAGGTCCATCTCAACGTTGTCCCTCCATCTTCGTCTTGGCCTTCCTACAGGTCTCTTACCATCAGGTTTCCCAACAAGAATCCTGAAAACTCCTCTTTCCTCTCCCATTCGTGCCACATGGCCTGCCCACCTAAGTACCATACCAAAATGCATATTTGTAGTGGTGGCGATTCGGCGGGGGTGGGGGGGGGGCAACCTGGGAACAGTTGCCCCCACTCTTTGCTAAGGCTTGTCTAACAAGGAAAAGGATATTGCCCTTGCCTTCAGGTTTTGGCACCCAATTGCGCTACTGCTGAATTGGGCTAATGGGACATTGATTTATGTAGTTTTTCTTTTCTTGTTGGAGGACGCCGTAACTGGTAAGCATTTATGAAGAATAATCTATAGTTGTAATTATCAACAATGCGTTATTATTGCTACTTGATTATCTTCTTTACTTAACTGTAGATCATGCGAGCCACAACTAAACTGCATGACTCAACAGCTCTTTCAGGGCCACCAAGGCAATGTCAGGGTTTCTGTGTGTCCTTGTTGTTATACAATTTTAGTAATTAAATCTTAGAACAGCTTATTCCAGATGCTTAATTATTTTCAACATTTTTTTTACCATATTTAAAATATCTCGTTTCATTTTGTTTTGTTGCCCTTTTCAAAGTAATTTTATTCTTTCCGATTCCAATTTCTTCTAAAATTCACATAAATTGCATACACCAATCCCCACGAAATAGTTTCTTATATTTAGGGGATGAGAATATCTCCCATATATAATTCCATTCTCTATTCACATTTGTCTCGACAATAATGTAATAACAGCGAAACAAATGGTAACGTTGTCGCCTTGAAATCCAGGGGTCCCGGACTCGATACCCGATGGAGGCACATAGTGGTTCTGATCCCACTTTAAACCGTAGGCCCAGTCTCGATTAGCCTTTATGTGCATAAAGTGGTCTTAAACTCGGATCCAAACTTGAGCAGTGAAGCAAACATCAGTGCTTTATTTCGACTGATTAACCGCTCGGTGGCGTATTTACAAGGGCTTACGGGGACAGAGCCCCCCTCCCCCGAACTCCCTTTACTTGTGAAGAAGGTTTTATTTTGGAAACTGTTCTGTCATATTATGACTTTCCTACAAGCGCAATGAAGTCATTAGCACAGCGAGTTACGAAGCCAGGGAGCTTTCATTAATTGCATCAGATCATCACTCAGCGTCACGATTAACCAAAAGTGGCAGAAAAGCGACGCTAAATAACAAAAGTAAAAAAGAATCAATGAAATCATGGAGTGTGAACGCGTAACTCAAGCGAATTATGTGAAAAGTTCTGTTGGGACAGTAGTTGAAGTACTTCTTTCAAATTATCCGGTCATATTAACATAATTGTGTTTACTGGACATGCATATAACATTAGAGCAACAACTAAACCAGCCTGGTGTCAATGTTTTGGGGTGGTACTTCAAGTTCTTGTGTTTTAGGACCAGTAAATATTATCATTTACTCTCCACCTACTTTTGGTTCACTCTGTATAGAACTGCAAGCTAAGCAATAGTCAACTAGGCATACTTTGGTCACAAGTTACTGATTACATACTCACATACACACATTTGGCCTATTTGACTCATGAACTTTTAATTAATAAACACCTATTCATCAAGGATTTAGTTGGACTTTTGAACAGCACGTTACGTGGGAAATGTCTTCCCGTATATTCTGTCAACAACATTGAATAGTATTGATACTGTCAATATCACCCCACTTAAAAATATAGGAGTAAAATGTAAAATGGGTTAACAATCTGAACATGGATGTAGGTTCTAAGGTCAAGAATCTTTCAATGCAACTCAGTACTCTTTCTTAAACTCATTTAAGGGAAGTTGAATGTAGACATTTTTGCAGGGTGGCCAGAACGTGACAAAATTGAATAGTGCAATGATAATAATAATTATAATTATAAACTAATAATACACTATTGTTTTTATTGCCACTCGATTATTATTATTATTATTTTGGAAACTGTTCTGTCATATTATGACTTTCCTACAAGCGCAATGAAGTCATTAGCACAGCGAGTTAAATGTTTTTATCAGAATGTTAGAGGAATTAACACCAAATTTGAAACGTTAGTAAGCAATATAAATATTGAAAATTATGACATAATTTTTCTTACAGAAAGTTGGTGTAAACAAGATAGAGATTATTTTATAGATTTAGATCCAATGTACAGTGTGATAAGAAAAGATAGAAACCTGGATTTAAACAAACAGAAATCTGGTGGTGGTGGTTGTCTTTTATTTATTAAAAACAAGGTTCAGTTTGTGATCTTGGAATCACCTTTTACAGAATTGGATGTAATTTGGGTAAAATTAATGTCAAATAATTCTGATCCAACCATAATAGGATTGCATTACTTGCCACCTGATTTAAACTGTGACTTGTTTGCAAACTACTTTGATTGGGTAGTTCAAGAGATGTTAATGAAACACAATAAAATAATTTTAGTTGGAGATTTTAATGCTGGTGGAATTGACTGGGCTACTGGAAATTTGTATTGCTCTAATTATTATGTTAAAAGAAAGGCTGAAAAAATTGTTGAAATCGCAACACTTTCTAATCTAATTCAGCACAATGTATCGTATGACCCTTCACTGCCTTTTAATGTTTTAGATCTTCTACTTACTAACATTTCCACTTGTAACATTAGTTTTAATGAACATCCTTTATCTAAAATTGATAAGTTTCATCCACCGTTTTCATTTTATTTTGAATTGGATAGGTCTAAAAAAGACAATATAGATACAAGGGAAAATAATATTTATAGATGTCTTAATTTCGACAGAGGTGATTATGTGAATGTTTATAATGAATTGTTGCATTTACCATATATGGTTGAAATATCTAATGATGTACAACAATCTGTTATGGAACTGACTAGAAATGTGTATGCAATATTAAAAAACAATATTCCTTCAAAAGTTAAAAGAACAAACAATCAACTGCCTTGGATGACAAGGAAACTAAAGAGAATGATCAATAAAAAGAGAAGGTATCATGATAAATTTAAACTTACAAATAAGTGTGTATATTACACTACTTATTCCCAATTAAGGAAAGATGTTAAAAAGGAATATTCTAATGTAAAGGAGCAATACTACTCCTCTTTAGAAAACAATGTTAATGGTGACAAGAATGCTTTTTGGTTTCACTTTAATAGAAAGAAGAGAGAAAATACTATCACTGAAATTATTTATGATAATGATGTACTGTTCAATGAATATGATATTGCTAATGCTTTTAGTGAGCTTTTTCACAAATCTTTCTCAAAAAGAAGTCATGTAAATTTTAAAAATATTATTCTTCATTCATACACCAACTTAATTGATGTACCTGTTATATTGGAAAAGGATGTAAGTGATACAATTAACAAACTAAAAGGCAGGTCTTCAATAGGTCCTGATGGCATACCTAATTTTATTTTGAAAGCAAACAAAGATGTTTTTGTACCATTGTTAACTAAAATTTACAACATGTCACTTACTTCTGGAATATTTCCAGATATCTGGAAAAATGTGTTTATTGTACCTGTAACTAAAAACAAAGATGGGAAAGCCAATGATCTTAATAATTATAGACCAATTACTATATTAAATTCCATGGCAAAGGTTTTTGAACACATAATTGCTGACTATTTGTCTTTTTCTTTTAAACAATATATTGATGGAAATCAGCATGGATTTTTTAGAAAAAGGTCTACTATCACAAATTTATTGGTTTTAATAGACTCTCTTAAATCTAACATTAGGAAGCAATCCCAGACCGATATTTTATTTATTGACTTGGCTAAAGCCTTTGATAGTGTCAGCCATCAGTTATTAATTTACAAACTCGACCAAATGGGATTATCACCACGATTTCTGAAATGGTTTTCCAACTTTTTAGTAAATAGAAGTTTCTCTGTTAAGATTGGTGAAACAACTTCTTCTAAACAAGAAATACTTTGTGGAGTACCTCAAGGGTCGCCACTCGGCCCAATTCTGTTCGCTGTTTTTATCAATGATGTTACATTATGTTTTAAATCTAGCACATGTTTACTATATGCAGATGATATAAAAATTTTTAAGAGTATTTTAACAAATAATGATGTCGCTCAACTTCAGGCTGATCTCGATAGAATGACATATTGGTGCAAGATTAATGAAATGGAAATTAACTTGAAAAAGTGTAAAGTTCTAAGATGTACTAAGAAAGTTCATTATATAGTCTCCAACTATTTTATTTGTGAAAATAAAATCCAAGTGTGCGACAGTCATAAAGACTTAGGAATAGTAATAGACTCATCTCTCATATTTGATGAGCACATTTCAGAAATTTGCAAAAGAGCAAAGAGAATGCTTGGTTATATATTTTTCTCATGGAAAGTTTTTAAAAAGGAAGATACCTTAATATTCCTGTATAAAACGATAGTTCGTCCTATTCTTGAATATGCAAATGAATTATGGTTTCTGACTGCAACCAGTCACCTTCAAAAAGTAGAATCAGTTCAAAAACTTTTTATCAGGTTATTATGCACAAAGTTTAAAAAAAAATACTATGACCAACATTACTCTGAATGGTTATCACAGTTGAATATGTTTTCCTTAGAAGAAAGAAGAAAAATGAAAAGGTTAAATTTTGTAGAGAAGATATTAAATTTCCAAGTTGACAGTGAATACTTTTTGAAAAATATAGCTTATAAAATTCCCAGATATTCACATAGGTATATCTCAATTCTCACATGCCTAAACAAGGCAAGAGGTTTAGTAGCTGATCTTGTTGAAACCTACAATTTGAATTTATGTTGATGTATAAAATTGTAGCATCTACTGTTTTATTTTATAATTATGTATTCAATTTTTTAATTTTGTATAACACAGTGGTTGTTTAATCGTTATCATCACTTCAATAAATATGATCATTATTATTATTAGAACAATACACAGTTAATTGCACAATATTATATAACAATAAACAATTATTAGTATCAGAGATATAATAGATCTCATTGAAAACTGTAACTTGAAGTGTAAATGTGCTAACTTGTTATGTTATTCTGCAGCTTATGTATTTTATTCGTGTAACTTTGTACTTTTGTATTTGACTTAGTGCTGTATTAGGTTTCATACTGTGCTCAACACTTAAAATAAACTATTATTATTATAACCTTGGAAGAAACTTCTACTCTAGTCACGAATGGAAATTCGACACAACCGTTTCTCTTTAGTTAATAGGCTGGAATTCATAGTTATTTTACACACCTCGTCCAAAAAAATCCTTTGGAAGAAATAATTTTTACTCATAAAGTTTACGTTTGTAACTCTTACATCAAAATCTTATTTTTGGAACTTTGAAAACTCATGGGTCCCTTGTACTTCGATTATGTATACTCTGGAGTGAGCGAACAAAAACAAGTCTCTGCGCAAGTAGTGGCTCCAGAAGGCTAGTCCAGTGAACACGTGGGAGGGATCGAGATTGTGGGGGAAAAGCGACAGCAGCTACCAGGCTGTTTGCAGCAGCGTCTACTGTTTCGCTCCGCCCACTCGGCTTTCTCACCTTCATTACTGTTATATGCCACCTTGCTCCATAGTTTCCCGGGACGGAATATAGTAGAATACGAAAACATAAAGTTCCGATCTGGTTCATGCATTTTACAATCAATTTTTCCGTCGGAATAACAAGAAAGACAACTTAATTTGAGTTATCGATTATAATAATTAATATTTTTTTATTTTTCTTCTGATTTGAAATGAAGGTAGTCAATTTCCAGAGGAAAGGAGGGGGGAGGGTTCGAGTCAATGGCTTGCGAAGAAACTCGGGGTGCGGTTAGCTGCCCGTGTTGCTTGGGTCGCAAAGGAGAAAACAATGCTAAGCCATCAGTTGCTTAGATCACTGGGGGAAGTTGTTGCAAGAAAAACAGCCCAATAGCAAATAGCTTGCAGACTAAAAAGAACAACTATTGCATTACAGGATTTCAAAAAACCCTAATAGCTTTGATTATTGCATAACAACGCACGTGTGTGACCATCAAATGAAACAAATATTTCATAAAAAAATAGTACTAATTAAATCCATAATATTATATTTAGACACAGTGTAATTTGTAAAATACTTATACACACAACATTTTCTTGAAAGACCCAGAACTGTCTACAAGTCCTCGATAAGACAAGTTTGGGTAATTGTGTTTGCCCCATCATCTATTTCATCACATCATCATCCATCCTCATTGTCTCGAATAACCTAGCACGGTAGAAAAGCGTCTTAAAATACTGAAAAGAGAAATAGAGAACACGGGGAATACAAATTTCGAATTTGAAGAAAGTTTGTTTGTGTTTTTAAGTCCTCTTAATGCTCAGGTATGTTAATCAGGACTGGACTACAGTTTAAAGTGGGATCTGTACCACTGTGCCTCCGCCGAGGATCAAACCAGGAACCCTTCGATTACAAGGAAATGGCTTTGTCAATACGCCATCGGTAAGACCCTCAACGTTTCTATTTCACCTTCGCTACTTGTTTTACTAATGTTTTGTAAAAGTACAAAGCCAAAATATGAATTGAAGTAAAAATTCGAAAAGCAATGTAAAATTCTCTAGAAACGTATTTATTCAACATACATGTTTAATTAATTTATTTCACTTGACTTCAATATGACACAGGGTTGAAAGTGTACTCCAAACCTCCATAAACGAGAAATTGAAACAGTAGCCACGTTCGGAAGGATTCTTTTGTTATTATTATTTGACTTTTTTAAATAAACGCCATTTGTAGCTCTTGAGTTATTAAGTGCAAGAGGCAATAGATAGTAACGAACATTGTAGATTGTACATTAGAGTGAGTGATAATGTGAAATAGGAAAAGAGCAATTTCAACCAAAACATTATCGCATCTCTTATTGCAGTGTAAAACAGAAAACGTTATTTGCTTTATTTCCGTCTCGACAACTTACATAACACAAATCCACGAAATGGCGTTTAAATGTTGTAAAACTCTGACAAAAATAACAGAAAAGGTCAGTGTATCTTTAAAATTTCGTGGCCCAATACGAACAAATTTTAACATAAATGCATTATTTTTTTACAAAGTGCTCATAGTTTGTAGTTTTTAACTCATTGCCTCACCACTTTCTGACACTATTATTCATCACCTATGGTTTTAATTTTGCATATGGTTTTAAGCACACATAAAATTAACTAAAGCAGTTGAATTAAAATGGCAATTGGCAATTTAATCTATGGAATATTTATTTATAATGGGCCATATTACATATTAGGAAATCAAAATGTACATATGACATGAAATGGCTATTATTATGATTCTATTTGAAATAAGTTGTTCAGAATAATAAAGACTTACTATACAGTTTGTAACTAATATTTGTGATTATGGATTATCAATTTCAACAATTAAGCTTTCTAATGCTACAATTTTTTGCACTATCGTTATTCGTTTTAAACTTTATTTTAATAAATAAGGTATATTTATTCTCTTTTTTCCCTAATATTTCCGTGATATAACATATATGTAAAGTACAATTATGAATAATATGATACGTTTGCGTTGTTCTAATAAGTTGGAATTTGTAATAAGAAATGCAAAAATTCACCTTCAGTTCAAAAGGTACTACAATTTGAATTGAAAATAGTGTGTACTTACATACAATTACAAACAATCTTGTAAACGTTGAAATAAATTTCGCAATTCTTTGAAAATTGCGCTACTTCACAAGAAATTAATTCACTGCAGGCATGAGAAAAGTTGTATATTTAAGACAGATGTTCCTTAGATACGAGGTCTGGCTTGGTTTCAAGATAACTATTGAACATTCTATTGAACGAATTCTATTAAGTTGAACTAGTGTACTATCTAGTAATAACATCTTTTCTCATAGTAAATAATTTCAGAGATGTTGTGTAAATAAAGCATTTTCTTCAAAGTACAACGAGTGAGTGGAAATTTGTGCGATTAATATGACCTCTATCACTAGCGTACGCAGTTTCTATTCGGAGGAGACTAGAATTGTAAAGACGAATATTACGCAGCTGCGTTCAAATGTGGGGTAAGGGGGGGGGGTCACGTCAAAATATTTCGTAATTAACCATGTTTACCCTGCATTTTAAAAGTTGTTCTTCCGAGGTTCGAATCCCGGTCAGGGCAAGGGTGTTCTTTTGGAATGACTCTTCATCAATTTAATCATATGATAATTCATCCTGATCTTTGCGATTAGCCAAAAGTGACAGAAAAGCGAAGTAAAATAAATCAAATCAGTCAATCAATTAGAAGTTGTTCAAAGACAAAAATGATAATAAGGGGTCATTCTAGGGAGGTTTGCGTTTAGCACCTCGGGTTTTCCATAGTTCTTTAATGCTTTCATTCGAAAATTTTGATTTTTGCAAAATTTCGGGAGGGACTGTAGCCCCGTCAGCTCTCTTTCCCTTGCAAATGGTCTACATAACATTTTTAAGATAATGATTCTTTGATGATAAATTTACTGGTTATACTAGTAATACGTGAGAAAATTCGAAATACTTTCGCATTATGCAACGAAATCTCGCTTCTGACCAGTAATATGGTTAATCATTTTGATATACTTTCGCCTTCTATGATAAAGTTTAACGATATTTACAATACTTGTTAATGTTACCTACATGTTAATGTAATTGCAATGAGCAATGACAGCGACTCCAAACTAAACATGGAGCAGAGCTCATTTCTGGAGTTTCCTTAAACGCAGAGAACGATATTTAGGTTTCTTTTCTGCTTTTGGTAGTTTTTAACTATGAAAATCCGATACCAATTTTAAATATATTTTATTCTAGAAAGGAAGTTTCCTACATCGAATATTCAGATTTTGCATTGAAATAATTTCAAGTTTGTACAAGAGTTGGATTGTTTTTCTTTTCACCTTTCAAATCTCATACAGTAGAATAGCTTAATTTTATTGCCAGAAGTTGCAAAGATGTGTACAATTTCCTTATATATTGATCTAGAACATCGCATTAATGTGGTCTGTATAATAACAAGTCGTATTTCAACCAAGGGAAATAAACGAGAAGGGAAAATTTCACCTTCCTCTACAACATTAAAACATTGCAATCAATTTTCAAGACATTTGTGAAGTTCATAAAAAGACATTTATATATTACAGAACCATCTAAGTTTATTCACAATTAAATTAAAAATAAATGAATACCTGAGTATTGAGTAAAAATAAATGAGCGATGAAGATTGTTGGGTGATGAGTGAGATGATAAAATAAATAGGCAAGTAAATATTAATATCATTTTAATGTAAACAATTGTGTGTAGAGGTGGGTCCGTGCGGATGCGTGTATTACATATAGGCGCAGTAGATTATCATAATTTTATTTTGTGAACCTTCTTTGAGATTCTTCCCCCCTCCCCCCGGCCGGTAGTTCGCTATCCCTCTCGGGAGTAGAATTGTCCATATGAATGAAAGAAAAATCACTGCTATTAAAATGTAATTAATAAAAACATTGGCAACCTACGTATATTGCAAACTATCAACACCAGTAAGTCAGCTTAAAGTTGAGATATTCCACGCTGTCATAGTGATTATGAAAAATATTTCGATACCATATACTAGTAGGTATAAGAACTTACAGCTCGGAGAAGATCTAGTACTGTGCAAAAAGTCTCTCTCTTCGCCCGTTCAATAATTAATATTTACTCTTTATTGTGAAATGAGTACACTAGATTTCATTCGAACACCTGAATTTCGTGTGGCGGTGGAGACAAGAACATAAAAGCAAAAATGTCATTGTGCTTTTGCTTTCAAGTCACATCGTCATGACATCACCTCACCTCAAAGTAGTTCCCAGAAATCGCGCGAGAGGACGCTACCGAACAGCGACAGACAGAGACACTTGCGGCAAAAGTGTGAACTACGTGTGCTATGGCTTGTTCTGCTCTGCATGCTTAAAAAAAAGGTAAAGTGCTCCCCTGTGCATAGCACCACGCCATGAAGGCGTATAGGGGGTGTGGGGGTAACGCATGCTCTGCATGCGTATATTTTACAATTATCAAATTCCACTTTATATTCACCCAGTCTAATCGGGACTGAACCTGCAGTTTAAAGCGGAATCCGAACAATTTGTCTCCAGTGGGAATCGATCCCGCGACCCATTGTTGTCACGACATCATCGGGGACGTTCAGTATGACAATAAATACTACTACTACTACTAATGACAATAAATAAATCAATGGCGGCCGGCGGCTACTATGATGGGCAGTGCCAACGTGATCAAGAAATCGAAAAAAAGAAAACCTCCGCAATGTCCCCTCCCTCGTCCCCTCCATGTGGTTGCGGCACTGGCCAAGATGCTTAACTTTTAATTTATCCTCGTTTGGAAAACAGTGTGTGTGATAAGTAACAACCCACTAATCCGATTAATCTTCACTCGCTAATCTATATTTTATACACTACAGGACACTTCCCTCAAAAACACAACAATTACAGGAGGAAGGGAAAAACAAATTCTCTCACCTTCTCCTGCCCCAATGCACACATATTCCAACTGGACGTCGAAAATATTCTGGACATTTGTTGTAAAACAAATGTAAAAGGATACTCGCATCACCATAGGATTTTTTACATTATACGTAAAAAAATATAAGTCTGGATGACCCTTCGGACGCATCTATCTTATATCTAAATGTTCATTTAACTTTTTATAAATACTACGTTCGATTTTTCAAAAGTAGGCAGAAAAGTGGATAGTACCTTTCTCACGAATTACATTCCAACAGGTTTACAAATCAGTCAAATTTACCGATTTATCTGGTGTCTTATGGCTACCCCCCTTCCCCTCCTATACCTTGTTCCCTGCTGAGACTTCTACAACCCTCTGCACATGTGTCAACTTCGTTAGGCCAGCTTTTGGACGGCTCGGACCGTTGCCTCGCGAGGGTACGAAACAGCAGTGTGGAGGCTGGGGCGGTCATCAACTTGACCGATTGCGAGATTCGAATCTCCTTGTATGTAAATTATAAATGTATTAATTTAACAATACTTTGGCGAGGTATGGGTTTTTTCTGAGGGTAGTGCCATGGCACGGCGGCTCTGCCCTTCGAATCGCCGCTGATAATAATTGCGAATTCTATTCATGTCTTTGGTGTGGAAATCTCTGGCTTCAACCGAGGAGAAATCATCCCCCTCAAAACAAAATAGTCTGTCATCACCAGAGAGACTATGTTTTGTATGGCAGAAAAGCAGACATGTTGACAGGTTCTTTTCTTTCTTTTTTTTTTCAATTTGAGGGTGAACAAAATACAGGGGTGCTGTATCCATTTCCTTTCACATGTTACTCGCAGGGGGTGCTATTCCGGCTTCCCGCGCTACGGCGGCACGTGAAGGTCTTCTGCTAGAGTGACGTCAAAAAGGAGCCCCTCAGCTGCGGGCCGCTTAATAACATGTAAAATCATATAAGTTTATCGCCTCAAAGAGGCGATTATAACTCTTGGGAAGCAATGTTTATAACTAACATGTAGTTCTTCTTCACTGCTTTCCCGTACCTTTTCAAGTTAACTGAGGATGGAAAAATAACAAGTTCATGCTGAATTCAGCAAAAAGGGAATCCATGTCTTTGGTTTTTTAACACTATTTTTCTACACTTCTACACGCAGCAATAAAGTTGGTTGATTGGTTGATTTGGTATTTTAAGTCCACTTTATGCACAGTAAGGCTAATCAGGACTGGATCTACAGGTTAAAGTGGAAACCGAACCAATATGTTCAATTCAGTTAAATGATTATTAGATGAGGTCTCATCTTGAGACGAGCACAATCGATAGAACACCCGAAAAATCGTAAGGTAAACAAATTTTAAAGGCATGTGTGTGTGTGCTGGGGGGCGGTAGAGTCTCGTGGGCATATTGTCGTGCAAGTAGATGACTAACTTAATTAATCATACCATGAATAGACATAAGTGCAACAGGGTCGAGAGAGAGAGTAAGATTGGACGGAAAGGATTAAGTAAATGCCTCCAAATACAGTTCGAACCATAGTAAGGCATATAGCAATGTTGTCTTTACATGTTTATAATTGTACCTTCAACCACCTCATCTTATCATCATTCATCCTCATCGTAGCGATCAACCCAAGAGGTAGAACTTCGCACATACATACACACATATTGATTTATTATTAGTTCGCTTTTCTGCTACTTCTGACAAATCGCGAAGATGAGGATCAATGGTGATAAGATGAGGTGGTTGAAGGGACAATCATAAACATGTAAGGACAACACAATACGAGCCCCACCGAGGATTATAATGGCCACGAGTCCAGACGCCAGAGCCTCGCTACTCGCAAGTATGCAAAAATGCAGTACAGGATGTGTATGTATTGTGTGTGTGTGTGTGTGTGTGTGTGTGTGTGTGTGTGTGTGTGTGTGTGTGTGTGTGTGTGGAGAAGCATGTGCAGCCTCCACCGTATAGTGATTAACAAATCACATTGCTAAACGAAGACAGAGGCCAGGCCTGTTGTTTATGTATTTGTTATTTCACATCAGTTTTCTACCCCTTGTGGTTAATCGCGGCGACGAGTGATGATCACATGGAATTGATGAAAGGGCTGTCGCAAAGAATATCCATGCCCATGACGTGATTCGAACTCGTGAACTTCACTGACGGGATCCAAAGTGGAACACGTAACGCGTTTGACCACATTGACCATCGAGCTGACACGAATTTCTTTGTGATTCATCCACAAAAGGGGTGGGGGGATAATCTTTTATTGAGGGATTACGTTTTCCCACAATTTTACAATTTCCAAAAAGCATATTTTAATTTTTCAAAAATAAAATATATTTTAGTTACGGTTTTCCAAACACAAATTAGTTTAGGTAGAATATTTCTGCTGTTTTCCCATAGTTTGTGGGCAGTTACCAGGGAAATGTTGATTTGAATAGCTTTGCCACCACTGGCGTAGGCAGGAATTTTTTCGGGGGGGGGGGGGGCTGAACTTCTGAACTTGAATGGTGCATTGGTGCGTTCGGTGGCGCAGGAACATTTTTCATCTGCGGTACAAAATTCGTTCTGATAATGTATATTGGTAAAAAGTAAAGGTAAAGTGTTCCCCTGTGCATAGCACCACGCCATGAAGGCGTATAGGGGGTGTGGGGGTAACGCCCCACACTTTCTTGATCCGGTCGTGAGTGGGGGTGATGTGATCAGCATCACGCCCCTAACCGCCTTTACCCCCCCAGGGTTTCCCCCAGGTACCCATGTTATTCGACGCTGGGTGGGCGCCGGGGCCGCTTTCACCGTTAGAAAAGTTCCCGGATTTGAACCGGCCGGGGATCGAACCCGGGACCTTGAGCATGGTAGTCAGACGCGTTACCGACTGAGCCACCGCGGCCTCTAATGTATATTGGGGCATAGAGAATTCCTTTTTAGAAGAGCAGACACGGAATTCTGTTTTTTAATCCAGAGTTTAGGTAAATACATTTTATTTCTTTATTTTTTCCGGAATTTATGGTAATTTTAAAGACATATAATTCCGAAACATTTAAATTTCTAGACCTCATTTTGGGCTCATTTCGAATATGATGGAACGGAAAATCAGAAGTTCGTCATTGGAAAGTAGTAAACAAACATGAATATATTGATTTTAATGCAGGGTGCGATTTGTGGGGTCGATAGGAGGGATACCGCCCTTGTTATGAACCATCAAATCTCTGGTTATGAATGACACAACTCAACCAGGGATCATTATTTCCAACCCACTTGTAAACTATATTGTACTTATGGTGTTTCAGTTCACCATACATAGCCTACATGAGTTGCTTACGTTACGCAATTTATAGCGACTGTTTACAGTAATGCCAAATTACATAGGCTCATGGGGTCCGAGCCCATTCAATAATTTGTGATTTTTTGTGAACTTGTAATTCAAGTGTTCAAGCCCACTCAATGCTTTTGAAAAGCCCTAGCTGTCGCTCTTTAAGATGCCATGCATTAAGTGTTTTTCAGACTCCTGGTGTTTCTCAAGCACTATTCTATCGATGGGCTGGCTGTGTTTTTGAATATGTTGGGTCGCTTCGTCTTCTAATCTTGTTCGAGCGATTTTCAGATCTGCAGTGTTTTGTTGTGTCTTAAACAAGTCGGAGGATTTGTAGAACATTTGACAATGTAGTTATTTATGATCGAATTTGCTCTACTTTAAGACTCTCTACACTCTCTGAGTGTACTATCATTATATAAGCAACATCAAATCCTTCGGTTCTTGTAGCAAAGCAAACAAATGACATGGTTACTCTTGAAACATTGAAAACTATTGATTCACCGTGTAGGAAGTCTCTAGTTCAGAAGTTATATCAATCAAACCATACGTTCGAAAGCAATTTCTTCAATCTTTGATGCACAATATAAATAGCTGGTTTGATGACTTAGGTTAATTTTAAATGCTGATCACATCAACTCCGCTTCAGCCGAGATCGAGATTGTGTGGCCTTAGTTAAACATCCGCTATAGTATACACGGTGTTTCAAAATGATCTGAACGATAAAACACTTTCCAATACAACATAACTACCGATCGAATATCCCGCGATTTTTTGTCACCGAGTTAGGTAGCAGTGTAGCAGTTTCTCGAAACTAAATTAGGGTAGTCTGAATCTCTGACAAATATCTGAAAGAAGAAATTAGAAATATTTTCTCTTACCTCAACGCAGCGGAACAGCCAGAATTCCTTTTTGGAGGAGGGGGAGGCTTCACACAGCTAAATACTTTGTTCGTGATCCATTGTATTTCTTGATCGAAACTTTTTTTAAAATTAGGTTAAATATAATACACATATATTAAAAATATACTGTTTTTAGGAAATTGTTTAAAGGATAGTAAAGACTGCTTTTTGGACTTTGAGGTGGATGCCCCTTCATCCACGGTTCATCATTTCAGTTATGGCGGTTGAACCGGGCCTCTAGATTGTCGATGGTGACCTAACATCATAAGGTTAATTGCAATCTGCTATGAAGAAATAGCAGCGGACTGGACCCCTCCAAAGAAAAAGGTTGTTCCCGTACGGGCACGGTGTTTAATTTTGATGTTAGTATGGGCCTCAATATAATTATTTCATATTTGTAACGAATGTTATTTCTTTTCGATTAATCACTGATATTTCTTAAATACTTTTTCATGAAACAAGAACCATTTTGTTAATACATCATCAGTACTTGAAGAGTTTGTGTGAATGTGTGTGTGGGGGGGGGGGTAAGGGGCTCATCACTGTTTAGAATCTTTACACATGCCCAAAATAAAATTATACATACGTATATGTTCTTTAATTGATTCAGTGTGACTTAAATGAAAGCAACTGAAATATTTTGAAATTCCTGTCTCACAACCCATATGTCAGAACAATTCATGAAGTAAGGAAAAGTCAGGACAGATCCCAAAACGTGTCAATTGACACATATATTTTGACTCCAATAACACATTAACGTGCATGAACTGCAAAAGATGCACTTTTTAGTGTGTCAAAATACACATAGGAATGTATAAAAGGGTATTTTTATCAGATGATGCATTAAAAAAGAAAGAAAATTTCACTTTTAATGCATCAATTGACACAGATTTTGTGTAATTTCGTTATCTTTCAAATTATCTTGTCTGATCTTCCCAATTTATACATTTTTAATGCATCACACGGAACACCAGCTGATAAAAGTATCCTTTTATATATTTCTGTGTATTTTGACACACTAAAAAGTGCATCATTTGCAGTTTATGCACGTAAATGTGTTATTGGAGTCAAAATATATGTGTCAATTGACACGTTTTGGGTTCTGTGTGGAAGCACGAGCGTCCTATAAACTTACAATAAACCGTACATAAACAATTATTATTATCTGGCGTGAATCGCAGGGCGCTTTGATATACATAAAATTTATCTGAGTTATCTGATGCAATAAAAGAGCGAAAGTAAAATCTACGGGAAGATAGTTGCAAGTTCGTAACTATTGCAGAAATCCACATTATCAAAACCAGAAAGTTCTCGTTCCAATTTATTTTGCATGTAAAAAAGAGGAATGGAGAGGCAATTCATTTCTTACAAATCCGTGAGCTTCTTGGTATTCTGTCATCTGATGTTAATGGGTCATTGGTGGAGGTTGCAAAAAAAGCAGAGGGGTAATCTATGAGAAGTGGAAAATTGGATTCCGAGGCGAACAAATCGAAGGAGGCGATGATCGCGTTCCCGCGCTTTTCCTTTCAACAAATTTGCTCATCTGAATCATGGGATACGATAATACTCTGCGTGCAGGAACTAAGAAGGGCGTCAGATGAAGGATTCTCCTGGAATCTTGCCAGGAAGGCGCTAGTTCCAGATTATGGCCTCAGGAGATTCCAGGTTCTAGTCAAGGGATTAGGTATGATCAGCAGAAGAATTTGTGTGAAATTTCTTAATTGATGGAATTTACAATGTTAGGCGTTCGTTGGGGGAAATTGATAATTGCATTAAATTGGTTTAAAAGCGGGTTCGAAGTTCTCTCTTTAAAGCAGCCGCTCTTCGTAATTTCACTACTTGAGTGGCGAGCATGTAAAGAAAAATGCGTTTCCAAATATCGTTGAAAAATATATGCGCACGCACCTTTACTCATACGCAAAGTATATAAAGACAGAGAAAGGTGGGGGGAGTGAAAGAAGACGGAGCGAGAGATCGAGGAGGAGAAACGGAAACAGGAGGGAGGGTATAGATAGAGAGGAAGAGAGTACGAAAGAGGGGATGGAAAACGAGAGTGAGAGGGTGAGCAGGAAAGAAGAGAGAGAAGGACAGAGAGGAAGGAGGAGAAGCGGAAAGAATGGAAGAGCGAGAGAGGAGGAGAAGTGGGAAAACTGGAAGAGCGAGACAGGGGGAGGGAATGAGAGATGTTGTCGAAATGAAGGGGCCAAGGGATTTTCCCTTCTCTCCTGGAAATATCCTCTGTGACAATATATACTGTCAAAGCTATTTTTAATCAATAATTGTCAGTATTCGAAAGTGGTTACGTTTATACAAAATAGGTTTGTACAAAAATAATATACAGAGCATTCCCTGACATTCGCTACGAGACTCGGCGGCAAGCTGCCCGGCATCAGCGCTTGTCTTTCCCGGTGAACGGGTCAGCGACAGTCGCTAGAGTCGGCTGTTAAAATTACAGTTCTCATATTGTGTACTAACCTTGACTACAGAAGGTGTTGAAAATGATGTCCCTCTGCTGCAACACATTCCTGGCATCTCCGAAGGAAATTGGTATTTACACGTGCAAGTTCGTCTACTGTAATTCTCCCGATTTTTCGTACAAAACACACTTTTAACTCACGGATGGTGTGCGGATTGTCTTTGTATACTTTATTTCCCCATTTTTCATTCCACTTTTATTCAGAACTGTCCCTGTTACTCTAAACTTTTTTACGAGGTTTAATATAAGCGACTGTCGCGGACCCGTTCACCGGGAAAGACAAGCGCTGATGCCGGGCCGCTTTCCGGGCCAAGTCTCGTAGCGAATGTCAGGGAATGCTCTGTACCTTAAATTGTAAGTTTTGTTGCTAGTCTCGTAGTGAATTGACTACCATTGGGCGGATGGTAATGCTTAAAAATAAATGCATATACTGTACATCTAAATGAGGAAAACTGAATGTCTTAAATTTACTATAGACTGAGAGGTATTATAAGGTGATTGAACTGCGAGAGAGGTCTGCCTCTGTTCTATTGGGCTGACTTCAGTGACGGAATGATTTGTGTGGTGAGCTACAACTCCAGCGGTCCAGTGTTCGAACCGAGGGTTAGTTTTTGTTATTATTAAAATGAAGTGCAAAACTGAAAACACATGGTAGAAATAGTAACCGAAGATACACAAAAAAGTATGTTTTTAAAAGTATATGTGACACCTGACTGTCACGTGGGATAACCGTGTTTTATCTGCAATTAAATAATATTATGCTAATGTATGGTAATTTGACGATTAGAGCCAAATTGCAGTATCCCATGCATACCAACTAGTTATGGAAATATTAAGTTCTTTTATGTATACCAGTTACGACATATGAAAATAACATGACTATCCAAGTGCAGTTAAATTGTATAATACATTTTAATTATGAATTTCTGTTCTTGATTTGTGTTTCGTTTGTCGTGAAAATCCGTGGCAGCTTAATAGATGTGGGAGGGGGGGCTTTCGGATACGAATTTTCTGTCCATTTCTCTGTATAAGGGCACGTTGTGAACCATCCAGCCTCTGCCCGTCAGTCGAAATTGAGAATGCGTGGAACTCTACTGTAGTTGGGCCGAAGGCAAAAGAACCTGCTTAGAACTGCATGTCCTATGCATCGTACTCGCGAGTGGACGGGAGAGGTAGTGTGGAGCAGGCTTCCTTATGGCCCAAGTTGAACGGATGGAGGGGAAGATGCGCGCGAAGACTTTTGGCCAATCTTTTCTTCTCTCACTCTCTCTCCCTCTTAGTGAGATTACTTTCGTAACACCTCTGGCTCTTATGCGTTTGCAGGTTGGGATCGAGTCACAACTGTCGAAGCTTCCAATGAACAGGCGAGCCGCTGACGTCATCTCAACCCTGCACCTATCGCTAAACCGCTTGCTCACGCGGTACGCTGTTGGTAGGCTCGCTGGATGGATTCGCGCGACTGGAGACGTTCCGAACTTCATCTAGCACAATCGCACACACATACACAACTCGCAAAAGTGGACAGCAGCAACAGCTGAAAGAAAAAGAAACTTGACGACTCGAAATGAAACTAAATTTACTAATTAACATTCAGGTGATTTACTGACGCAATTGAGATTCCGCACTGCGCCCCCCAAAAATCAATTTACTACCTCAAGCAATCGAAGGAAGCAGCTACTTAGCAATAAATGACGTATGCGCTTGTCCAAACTACAAATCGAATTTTGTTTCGTCCTCCAGGAAGCCATGGGTGCGGATTAACTTGCTCATCACTGTCAGAGAACCGGAAACCCATTAAATCAGGTTAGTTAACATGCCGACCAAATGATGTCCATTCCTTGCATTCGGGAGACGCTTTCGAGCGTGGAATTCGCACCCGTGGACATTAGCGGATATTTATGATAGAACTGCAGTTCGGAAACTAAACGAACGATTCGCTCTCAGAACACGGACATGGCGCGCTAGTTAAAAGATAATTTGTGGACGGAAAGTGGCCGTAATGATCAACAACGAAAGAGAAGGGCACTAGTGTTATCTGCTGTTTCGAGTTTGAATACAGGGCATGTGCGTGTCTTTTTCGTGAATAAAATGAAATTGAAAGTTTAACAGAAGCATTTTAACCCTCCTTTTTAAAATCCATTAATTAAACAGAGACTCAAAACCAGAGATGGGCAAAATATTTTGGATCCGGATCACCCTGTTCCGAATACCCGGATCTGGATTCGACGAGAACCGGGTACTCGGATCCGAAAATCCAAGTACCCGGAACCAAGATCGTGTATCCGGATCCCGAACCGAGAATCAGGTACTTCGGTCCCGACCAAAGAATCGGCTACCCGGATTCGGAACCGACAATCGATTAACTGGATCTGAAACGAGAATCGAGTACCGGATCCGAAATCGATAGTAGGGAACCCGGAGAAGGTAAAGAGAATCGGGTACCCGTATCCGGAACTGAGATGGGAGTACCCGGATCCATTATAAACTGGGCTACCTTTACTTTAAACCTACCGTAAAAAAACTCTATATTACACATACTTGGCGCAGTTAATGTGCAGAAGGGATATTTCCCCCCAATTTACTTGAATTCTCTTTGAATATGATTTCACGTGGATTGTGTACGTTTGTTACACATAACATAACAAGTAAGTTATTAAAAATTCGAACCGTGTAAGTAAGAAGGTTAATAGTGACTGACCCTTTACCAAGTTCTTCATATCCCGATTCGGTGATCTCGGAAGAGATCTTAGAGCAAAATGGCGCCAAATTAATCATAGTTGGAAGGGTTCCCACTTAAATAAGTCTTCGCGGGTGCTTTCCGAATGGAATCCGACTTCCGTGAGCATGGGATCTGCTGAACAAGAAGCTTACTTCCGTGGCCGCCCCAATCTGTTCTCTTTCTTTCTCTTTAAAGGAACTACTTCCGGTTCGGAAAACTCTTCATTCGATAGTCTCTAATTGTTTCCGCTTCTGAGGCACAGTAACAATGTAGCACTTGTAGAATGAAAGCAGCCTGAAGTATTATATTTTTTCCAAACAATAATGCAATTCAATAAGAACAAATTGTGCAGATGCTCGAATATGTATACGCGTAAATTGTGTTCAGTATAACCATAATTTAGCAATATCGGTAGCAATGAGGAAGCATTCAGTGGGTTTGTTGAATACTTCTTTGTTGTTGCTTGATTGATTGACTTATTGGTGCGTCAGCACTTAGTCTATTTCCAGCCTTCACTTTATACAATGACAATAACTGTAACGGTATCTAAGGTTGTGCAACTTTCTGCTATGTCTATCTGGGTTGTTTTTATATTTAGTCCGGAAACCTCAGAGGGAGTTATGAATTACACTGTACAGGGTGGCTCAATAAGTCACTTAACACCCCCAGTACAAGGCCACTGCGGCATGGAACGTGAAAATGGCGATGACCAATCGTTGCCTGGTCAAGGGGAAACCACATTGACGTCACCCGTATGGTCGGCAGCCATCTTGATGTCCGCCATCTTGAAATCAACTTCAGAAATTTAAATGGGAAGGGGGTCGTGCTATATCAAAATGGGCTAGAATTTCACCAGGAAAACAACTGTGACATTTGTTTTCACCTAACTTTAAATTTAAGGGCGATTCCCGCACGGGAGAGTGAAACGTCCTTTCCTTTTTGCTTAAATGTTTATTGTTCAAATTATCGATAGTATGTTATTATGTGGTATTTACACATTTTCACGTTCCATGCCGCAGTGGCCTTGTACTGGGGGTGTTAAGTGACTTATTGAGCCACCCTGTATATGCATTCATATAAACTCTCTCTCTCCACACACACACACACACACACACACACACACACACACACACACATAAAAATATATTCATACTCAGTGGTGTTTTCAAGAGAGCATGTCTCCCCGATGACGTTGTTATCAAAGGATCCCGGATTCCACTTTAAACTGTAGGTCCAATCCCGATTAGCCTAACTTATAATAAAGTGAATTTAATCTGTGCAAACTTTGTTTCTAAGCGAGGGTGTTGGTACGGTGGTCATAACACCTCATTGATAAAAAAAACAACAACAACAACAGAAAAAGGGGTGGGGAGGGAATAACTTCAAAGAGCATCGACCGTAAGAACTTACTTACTCAGATTATCTTCTACCCAAAGGTGTCGAGGTTTTGCAGAGAGCTCTCCATTGGTTACGATCCATTGCTGTATTCCTTGCTTCATCCCATTTAATGCCTCTTCTGGTCAGAGTCTGCTCAGTGTTCTTGTTCCATGTTTGCGTGGTCTTCCTTGGGGCCTCTTCTTTCCTATTCCTCTTGATCTTGCCTCCCATATTTCCTTTGGTATTCTTCCATCCTGTATTGTATTAACTTGGCCAAACCATCTCAGTTTTGCCTCGATGGCATTTTGTTCCAGTGGTTGTGAATTTAGCGTTATCCTGATCGTTTGATTCCTAATTCTATCTCTTCTTGATTTTCCAACCACTCTTCTTAAATATTTCACTTCCGCTGTCTGTATCTGCTGTATCTGTCTACTTGTCAATACTAACGATTCGCTCTCATATAGCATAGTTGGTAAATACGTTGATTTAATTATATATTGCCATTTTTTGTTTCTGGCTGATTTCTTTTCTTTCCTAGAAACCCCTGATTGATAGCACAATATAGTTTGTTTGTGTTTTGTATTCTTGTATTTAAATCTCCAGCTATTCTTCTATTGCTGTTAATGGTGATTCCGAGGTATTTAAAACCCTTAACTTGTTCCAGTTCTTTGTTTTCAAACTCTATTATGCATGGTTTCTCTTCTTTGGCTTTTCTCAAAATTTTTGTCTTATCTTTATTTATTTTCATTGATTTATTTAATAGGCTATTATTTATAATATTCAAGTTTCTTTGTAAGTTTGCTTGTGAGTTAGCAAAGAGAGCTATACCATCTGCATACAGCAGCTCTGAAATATTTACTGCTTTCATTCTCCTTGGAACTTCCTCATTTTTGTTTTAATTTCTTTTAGCACATCGTGCATTAAAATTATAAACGAGTAAGGTGATAGCATATTGACTGGCGTAAATCCACTTTGCGTTTCTTCCAAGTTATCTTCTATTTCTTTCCTGAGTTTTGTTTCTAGAATTCAAGAACATATCTTACTGGGAACACTCAATAGAGGAATTCCTCTATGGTTTTTACATTCTCTGTTTTTACATTTTCTCTCTTTTTTAAAAAATTGGGATTATAATTGAGACTTCCCAGTCTTTCACTATTCTCTTCTCCTTCCAGCATATGTTTATTATCTTCAATAATAATTGTTTTCCTCATTGACCCATATATTTAATCATTTCAGGTGTTATACCATCGTGTCCTGGTGGTTTTCCTAGTTTCATTTTTTCCTTAAAGCTCTTTGAAGTTCATCTCCAGTGATATCCTGTTCTTCGTCTCTTCTTGATTTACTATTTGTTCTCTATAATCTTCGCCATCATTGGTTTGAGTTGCTGTTTTAAGTCCACTTTATGCACAGTAAGGGTAATCGGGACTGGACCTACAGTTTAAAGTGGGATCCGAACCACTTGTGCCTCCACTGGGTATCGAACCCGGGACCCCTTGATTACAAGGCAATGACGCTACCACTGTGCCATGGGGGAGGCCCTTCTTCGCCATCATCTGTATTATTCAATTCATCAGTAGTTTTCAATAATTCTTGGAAATATCTTCTCCATCTCTTCATAATTTCTTCAGAATTTGTTAGTAATTTTTCTCTCATCATATATAAATTTTAATGGGCATTCTTTAGATTTTCTCATAGAGATTTATAGAACACCTTTTGATTTTCTGAGTAATTTTTCTCCATAGCTCTTCCAGATTCTTTTCACATTTCTTTCTTTGCTTCCTGGACTATATTCTTTACTCTATCTCTTTGAATTCTGTATTCTGTAAGAAAATATGACAAAATATAGTGCTAAGAAGAAATCATAGCTAACCCTCTTTTCGTTTAATCCCCTTTAGGAAATTCACGAGCACGCCACTGCGTACTCAATTTACAAGATGTCATGCACGCACTTTTCAACTCGTACAGTGCGATCCATAAGTATTGCTAAGCAAATTGTCCATGACTATTTTCGTTGGTTTTTATCTTCATCAAGGACTGTATTTTTACCTATACTGGTTCTGAGGTTGTAAGCAGATTGGTTGGTGTTTTGTGTCAGTTCCTGAATCTCTCATTGCATAAAACAAAGGGAGTAAACGTGGTGATGGACAATTTGCTTGGTAATACTTATGGATCCCACTGTATATCGTCCTATTTACAATGAGGTGTTTACAATAAAGCGAATAAAACATTACAGCCACACGAGCATTTATTTAGTTCATTTCAGGTCGCCGTGACAAAATTCTCATTAACGATGGACAATCGAAATCTGGAACAATTCGAACCCATCTCCTCTTTATGGCCAGGAAGGAGAGGTACGCTACTGTAAAGCCATTCCTCGTTTTATTAACTCATTGAACGAACACAGCGCCAGGAAAATGATAAGATAATGAATAATCCGTGCCCGAGGAGGTGTGCAATGAAAAAGCTGATGCGGGGGGTTATAAGAAAAAGAACCAGTTAGAACGACGAAAGGGAACAAGGAAGAGTTGCAGTAAACGTCAAAAAACGTAAAAGAACATTAAAAAAATGTTGACTCAGTTCATATATGGATCAAGGCTGTGGAGGTTTGCTTGCTTTATGGATCGGAGGCTAAATTTAACTGAGCAGTATTTTCTCATCAACGCATGCCACCTTTCCCCGAACGAGCCGCATAAAATGAAGGTGAGGGGAAGGATAAAGTTTTAAATCATGTTTAGTGTTGGTTGAGTTCTTTCAAGTCTTTCTTTTACTGCTGCTTTTATGCGTTTCTTCGTATCTTTTCGTTTTTTCATTCATTCTCCTCCCCTTCTGCGTTACGTTCAACTTTGCATGGAAATTTGAATGAATGTGGGAAATGATATTTTCACCCATAGGTAGCCAATATAATTCGGGCCACTTTATGAATCGCAATTGTTTCTTGATTTCCACGTAAACGTAACGTTTATATGTCTTTTATTCCAATGTGCCAAAACATGAAAGCGAAATATATATATAAAATCCTACAAAAACCTATGCACAGTGCAACATTCGTATTAGCCAACGAATAATGGTTACTGTAGTAAGTGAACGTTGGGTTTGATTAAATCTCCAAATGTACAGTCTAATACACAATGCCTCTGAAAATGGGAAACGGTTTAAAAAAATATATTGTTTGTTATACTAGTAAATTGTTTAATAAACGGCTTCATGAAGAGAAATATACCAGTTTTTTAAAAAGTGTTTCGATCACAATAAAAAGTCTGTTCGTGTCAAATACGAAAGCTGTCGTTCTATGCACCCACACCTATTCAAAGTTTGAAAAGCTTCACATAAACAAAATCCTTTTACTTTGTGTTGCATTTGCTTCTTCGATTACGTCAGATACTTTATTTGGTTAAGTGCCTACCATTGTCACACACACACACACACGCACACACGCGCACACACACACACAGAGGAAGGAGAGAGAGAGAGAGAGAGAGAGAGAGAGAGAGAGAGAGAGAGAGAGAAAGAAGTTAATACGTTGATCTGCAGAAACTTAACACCTTGCTCAACAGCCCTCTAAAGGTCAGGATTTGTCAAGCGGCTTTTCCATTCTTCGCATCGAGTCCCATTGCCGCTGTTTTCTGACTTTTGAGACCCGCTACTTCTTTTTCAAGTAGCTCCTCAATTGTCCTCACGATGCTGAGTCAACACCGAAAGTTTGGAGCAGCGTTGAAAGGTCCAGGGAAACACAATTTCTAATTGGTCCAATATATAATGGGTCCGTCTAATATATGGGACCGGAACATTCTTTCTCGCAAAATTTAAATTCGGTTCAAGTTGCGTATTGTTTCATTTCAATGCGAGACTTGGACCGAATTTAAACATCCGGAAAATATGTTTCTGGACCGTATTTAAATTGATCCGGATAAAAAGGTTCATGGACCGAATTGAATACACATAAAAAGGTTCTTTACGGTCCAGAATCCATTTACGCTTGCTGATTTTCTATCCTGAACCGGAATTGAATTTATTTATAATTTCTTGACCTTTAACAATGCTTTGGAGGCTCCCACTTGGGATCGAACCCGAGATCGCTCGCACCAATAACGAGAGCGCTAAATATTAATTTATGCGTTAGATGATATGGAATTAAGTGGACCCTACGCTGACATGAAATGTTGGAAAATTAAAAAAGCAGGTACACTATTGCATTTGTAACGTGCCCGCAGTTACAAGGCATTTTTCATTGAACGCACTGTTTTGGTTTTGTCAGCTAAGAATTGAGGGGTCTAGTGAGACAGGGAGCTATGCCACAAATCTTGAAAATTTTATTTTTTGCCATTTTCAGTCTTCTCCTACCATCTGCCATCTATCATGTGAACTACAACCATGTGGCATAGCTCCCGCTTGTTCTGCAGCAGATTTTCTGAGTTCTTGAATCCGTCCTCATCTGCATTTTGAGTGAGAGAAGGAGCTATGCCGCTTACTGATGGTGTCTGCAATAGGAGTGGCAGAGGTTGTGTTGCAGTAACCGGTGCTAGATTTAATATCAGCCCTGAAGTTAAAAGATCTCATAGCAATAATGCCTTATATTCCTCCAGTTTTTCATGGTGTTTACCAAAAACTAATATCCACAGAAACAATGGACAGTGAAGATCCTGCAGAAGACATATGAAGCTGTCTTTATGTAGATCATATGTAACCCTGTGAACACTTACATTTACACTCGGGCAAAAGTATTTAAGCTTTGTTCAAAGTATTTGATGTGCTAGATTGATTTTTCCGCATGAGTATACTACAACAATATACCATAATTGTTCATAATAAATGGTATTTATATTGAAATTCATTTTTTTCCGTTTGAATAATTTACCTAACAATATGTTCAGAAAAAAATTTACCCTTTGTTATACAAATTATGACTCAACGCAATGCTTTAGAAAACTCACTTTTTTTAATTTCATGTCAAAGTGGCATAGCTCCCTCTCTCACTAGACCCCTCAATTGATAACTCCGATTTCTAATTGTTTAAATGTTGCATTAACGTTCTTTGTCTTCCATTGTCGTGTTATCTTATCTGTTCTGCGCTCCGCCGATGCTCATTGTTGTTTAAAAAGATTGGTAAATGCATTATATCAGCTGTGTTTCACTGACATATATATTATCTGGCGTTTTTCTAGTTTGGGGTTTTTAACAGTAAGAAAATGGGTAGTATAAATTTTCACAGTTAGCAATATATGGGGTTTGCTACGTGTAAATTTGTGACGTAGTAAGATACATCAGCGCCACCTGCTTTACCTATATAAGAAGCTCACACGGGCCGAGAGCTCAGTCTTTCATTCTCATCTTTCGAATCCACGTACGTGCACTGCAGAAATGACAGGCACGAGGCCGTAGTACCTCGCCCGTTCAGCCCAGCAGATGTAGAGAGGAGACACGCTCGATCCTGGTAATCCCCGGCCATGGACAAGGGGAAACCAAAGAAGAGAGTCCGCAAGAAACGACATACAAAAGAAGAAGAAGATGAGAACTCTACCAGCAGCGAGTACGACAGCGACCGTCAGCCCGCGTCGCAGCCAAGCAGTCAGCATAGCAGTCAGACACAAGCCAGTTACCTAACCACCAACAAAGACACGCAAGCCTCCCTGCATTTCAATTTTCAGCACGACTGGGAAGGATATAGCCACCCAAATCACCGCGGTTGTTCAAAACCGGGCTCTGTTCATCTACACTAGAGGATGTTGCAGAGTAACAACGCGAGACCAGCGAGATTTCACAACAGTTTGTGATTTCCTTAACAGCAAAAATATAGGATACGCATACGGCTCCTCAGCCGCTGCGAAACTAAAGGTTATCCTTCGACACCTTCCAGCGGATTTGGACCCCGCGGAAGTAGCACACGTCTTGACCAAACACTACGGACACACCGTCCATAGTGCCAGTCGTCTCAAGGCTCTCCTTCGACACTCCAAACAAGCCACTGACGAGGATCAAGTTTCTCCTGGTCCCACTCCGTCCCGGCGATCATTACCATTAATAATGCTCGTCTTGCCGAATGTCCAGAAGTCACACGAGATCTTCAAGCTAGACAAATTGGGACAATTTTCGATAAGGGTTGAAAAATATCGCTCTACACAAATACTACAATGCCACGCGTGCCAGAGGGTCGGGCACGGCCAGCGGCATTGCTTCGCTCCGCCCCGCTGCGTCAAATGCGCGGGGGCTCACCGCTTTGCTGACTGCCCGGAAAAGGACCGGGCCACATCACCACGATGCGTTAATTGCAACCAGCAGCATTATGCCAGCTACAGAGGCTGCCCGCTCTTCAAAAGGATCAAAGCAGAGAGGAAAACCCCATCTGACAACAGACGCCGCGCTCCTACCCGGCCAATTCGACAGGAAGTCCCAGTGACGTCATCCGCCACGGCTCCAAGACCAGCACCACTGCAGAGACCGGCCCCAGCACTCCGGCGCCTCGACCGGCTACCAGCCCAGCAGTTCCAAAACCTTCGCCCAATCCTCAAGCGACCCTCCTGGATCTACTTCAACAACTCGCACAACCGGACATCCTGACAGGGCTGATTACCCTTCTTCAAGGATTGCAGCAGATTCGGCAGGCGCCGGACCGTTCGTCTCGACATCGGGTTATCACCCATCTAGTCGACACTGGTGCCGTAAGGTACCACGTAATGTCCTGTGCCGTCCTTTTGTATGTATGTTTGGGATTTTTTGGGAACACTAGCATATCATACCTCTTGCGACAGTTGCAGAGGGTAATTGTACATTATGACTGTAAAACCTATTATTGTTAATAAAATATTGTCGACGCCTGTTAATGAGTAAAATGAATACAAGATGCAGGTTACTTCAACAGCTGACGTCCTGACCAACGAAGGTCATATATATATATATAAAAAAAAGAGAGCCCAATCTCTTTATGGCTCCCTGATGTCAACTGGTAGACATTCAGGAAAAGGCCTACTTGCTAGAGAAGCTTAGCAGCAGCAATGGAGGACTTGGTTCCCAGGTTAAAACGCCGGGAAGCCCCCGACCAGGTCCCTCCTTAAAAGATGAATCCCTTAACGACCAGGTTCCCAGGAGCAATCTTCGGGAAGCCACCGGCTGGGTTTCCCAAGGTCTATGGTTCCCAGGTTTAAACCCCGGGTAGTCCCCGACCAGAGACCCGAAATAGATGCGGCCCAATAAAGTTCCGGCTTCCAGGTTCGTAACCAGGGTAGTCTCCGGTCGGTTCTTTCCTCCCCCTTTTTTGGTTTGTATCAAGTTTCTTTTATGGAACCGACTCCCGGTTCAAACCCCGGGAAGTCCCCGGTCGGTTTTTTCTTCCCCTCCTATTTCCTTTTCCCTAATAAGCATACGCGTATGTTCGGAAGGTAGGAGAGGGGGGAAAGGTTTATCTTTCACTTAACCTAGTTTTATTTTTTATGGAACTGTCTCCCAGATTCAAACCCCGGGAAGTCAACGGTCGGTTCTTTCCTTTCCCTTTTTAGTTTTTCTCTAATAAGCATATGCACATAGAGGTGGCAAACAGGGAGGAAGGTTTGTCTTTCAATTAACCAGTAAACGTCTCAAGTGTGTCTGGAACCTAACTGAAATAAACGTGTTTAAATTTAATATAAGATTGGCTCATCTAGGTAGAATAAATCCCGCTTGTTTAACTGAGTTAAGGTCGTTTTGGTGACAAATATGGTTTGTTTAGCTTATAACCTAGAAAAAGTTGTGGGTATATTATACACTTTAAAATTAAGTAGCCAAATGAGATAAAAAGGTTTATTTAGCATCTAACCAGATAAAGTTGATGTAGAAAGATGTATATTTTTGTCACCAGGTTAGTGAAGAGCCTGGATACTTCCGAAAGAAAGAAAACCCTTTTGTAAATAATTTGATAAATTGCGAGAACCTGTTTTAAATAAGTAATTAACTTTTTTATCTCTTGTAATTTCCTTTTCTCACTTTGTAACTGGTCACCTGCGGCCTGGTCACCTTGTTGGTCATATAAACACCCAGCAAGTCCTGAGGTATTTTAGAATCTTGTGTTTTCCGACTGTTGTTTATGCTAGCAATCATGGGTAAACTTAGCAATGCCGCCCACTTAATTAAAGTGTTTAGAGTGTTATGTATACGGCTCTGTGCAGCCGATGAATATTAACAGGTGGTAGAAGTCAGGTATATCCATGACGTGGGTGCTGTCTGTTGCACATTGAATCCACAGAAGGTTTCAAGTTGGAGTCCGGACCTGAGCATGATTCTTTGTGAGAATCCCTTCATCAATTTCATCTAATCATCATTTGTCATCATCGTCACGATTAAATTAAAGAAGAAAAAAAGTAACGTGAAAATTGAAAGATACAAATAATACATAAATAATATTGTATTTGTTTTCAGTTGGGCTATTTAAAATTTATTTTCTACCTTTGTAAGTTAATCACGACGATGAGGAACAAACATTTTAAACAAAGTAACCAGCAAAGGCTAATTTTCAGCGCCAAACATTCAAAGCTGACAACAGCGGCTCGTTGACCACGAACGAACGTTGAATGGGATATTGATTTAAAACCGACAACATTTTGCAACAGCCATTATTCAATTGTTTTAGCTGACAGCTCTCCCAGTCACCGAATCGCTGGAATATCTGCACACGCTGTGGAGCTGGAAGGAATCCATTCTCTGATAGATTTATCGTTTCGACACAGTCCCCTATTGACATCTTAGCACCGACCAACCAACCCTTTGCCATAACAAACATGCAATATTACACATAAACGATAAGACAAAATAAAATGGGCTTTTTTGTTGGGTTCTCACATGGTGGACATTAAACCTTAGCTGGACGCAAATCATATGTTTATAGAGCAATGAATTTAGCACCATCCAGCACGACATATATCATGAAATGAGAGAGTGAGGAAACTATGGACAGTTTGCCAAAACAGTTGAGTAAACTTGTTCTGCATTTCTGCCAGTAATATAAATGGAAGCATCTGTTATTGTTTTTTGAATAGCACTTTAGTTACGTCTTCCCCAATATAAACAAAGTAACAATATTTTATAACATATCTTTAATACAAAGCAATTGCCCTCATTTTTTGCAAACATCAAACATGCGCATGCATCAAATAGTACGTACAATCTAATTTGACTACCAACATTTTTGAAAGATTTCTCAAATCATATTCAACTTGTAGAACTTCCTAGCATTGAAAAATAGCCCCATTTCATATTCTTCGAGTTCATAAGTGTCGTTACCTTTGACTTAATGGGGCGGAAGGTGGAAACATGATGAAGAATATATTATCATCTTCCACATAGGCTACACAATATTTTTGCGAATTATTTTTGAGGGGGGTCCTGTCCTCTCGCAAGTTTATCATCAAAACAGCACTTCGTTAAGACTGAATGAATATGAAACACAGCACGAAATTATGTTGAAACATAACAGCAATATTGTAGTTGTTTTCACTACAACTATCAAACTAAATAATTATGTTTGAGCCATCGGCTTTTGGCCATTCTAAACTTAATCGCTTTATTCAAGACTTCCTTGTAGGTGTTGTTTATCAATAGAGCCCGGAAGTTCAGGCATTTATTTTCGTTAAAATAGGCAGGCAAAAAGGCATTTATAATGTGGTAAATAGGTACTAAAAATGAAAAAAGGCAAAATAAACCGAAACAAGGCACATTTAGAAGTCGCTTACTTTTATCTATAATTTCTGGCAAAATGTTAAAATCTAAATTGGGAAGAGCATTTCAATTTTCTCCGTCTTGATTGCACATAACTACAAGGTGCTTTTTAAGTTCTAAACATTCATTGATAGTCGTCTGTCAGAGAGAATGTTTTTCATAATAGAAAATGATCTTTCTACTTCGACAGAAGTTATTGGAGCATACATATAACAAGCTAATGTAGCTGGACTCATTTTGGTAACAGCATTTTCACCTTTTAGAATATCACAAATTGTTTTCAATTGTTTCAAGTCCTCATTTTCACTCACTACCCGTTAGCACTTTTCCGCAACAGCTCACCCCTTTTCTCCTGGCACTTCCATCATCTGCTGCATAGATTCCTCGAAGATTTTCATGGATGCTATAATTGTAATTGTCTCTGGCAATGCACCATAATGTGCAAAAGTAAACTTGAATAGCACAGGAGTTTTTTCACTTCACGAATTGAAGCCGCTTCATTTTCTGGAAGAGCATCGATCACCTCACTGATTTTTTTAAGGTTGTTAGCATAATATATAGCTGCTGATATCCAGGTTCCCTATCTCGTCAAGACTGGTTGCTGAGGTAAACTAAGCTCAATCGCAACTTCCTGAAATTTTTGGGTTCGAGAGGGAGATTTCAGAAATATTTTCTTTGTGTTCGAAATCAACCTGTCCACTTCAGCAGTCAATCATGCACAAGAAATGTTAACCGAAAGGCAATATCCTGACTCAGCATGAAATACTTTTTTCCCACACTTTTCTCCTTCAGCAATGTTGAAACATGCGTGAGTTCAATATTACTTAAATAAGGCGAAAATTATTCACATTATAAACGGAAGAAAAATAAATGCCAACAAAGTTTTTTGGGAGAAAAATAATTTATATACACATTTTTTTTTAAAAAAAATGTCAAATTTCATTGAAAAAGGCAAAAAAAGGCATTATAATTAAAAATAGGCAGTGGGGTCCCAAATAGGCAAAATGAAAAGGCTTCCAAAACATTCGAAACAACATAAGAAACGTATATCCGGAAAAATTTTATCAATATATGCAGTAGATAAAAAGAGGCATTTTGCCAAACGTCCGGGCTCTATTGATCAAACATCCATATAACCAACATATCAAAGTAATGAATGTGTAATAAATTATTCAAGATTATTCAAGTAATTAAAATGCTTCGACGATCATACACAATCGGAGATACGTTTTAACTTGTTTATATTTATGAATATCCAATAATAAATACACGTTATTAGTAAGAAATAAACTGAAAATTTTAGACCTGTATGGGGTCGTTTGTATTTGATTATGAAACAGTGTAGTTAAATTACTTTTAAAATATCTCCATATTCAGTGATAAAGTTAGCTACTGATCATAATTCATCATAGACATTTTTAGATTTCTTTTTATTAAATCTCTGCTGCGACATCTTGTTACAATTGACTGAACTAAAGTACAACATAGCTGTGAGGTGATTGTTTACCATGTAGAATGTTTTCACATGAGAAAACAAGAACACAAGATAGGGCTCGAATAACGGCAATTATGTTGAATGTAATGATAAAGAATTAACAATCCCAATTAAATCTTAGGTATTAAGTCTCACATACAATTCGGCCAACTGTATACCCAAAGATATGCACATATTGATACATCTTTGAGAACTGGATGTCATTATTCTTAGGGTGTTTCAGAGAAATTTATCGTGATAAACTAACTTCAATTATTTTGTTAAGACTCATTTCTATATACGTTCATAGATTTTGAAATTTATATTGATGCTACGTTACGTCAAAACTACCCAATATGCCATTATTAACCAAGATCCAATTCAAATAGTTTATCAGGACTTGAACCTACCTGAATATATCATCCCAGGAGAGCAGCTTGATTTCAGGTTTTGAGGAAATGATCAGAGAAAATACGCTCCTGAATAGATTTGGGATTTGTGGTACCAACTTGTTTCGATGATTACATAATCCTCAGATCAAATTGAGCACAAGAGGCGAAAGTGAAATAAATTGGATAGCAAATGCCACTAGTTTTGAATAACCACAACTATAAAGGGCTCATCCTTGTCACTTCGGAGATTTTCTACACTGCACTGCTACAGAAATACTACGACTTCCATATCGCTGTACACAGTACTGGTGACTACATCGAAGGGCTGTAAAAGTTTCACAGGAGTATCAGTATATCATTTGAGAATAAATAGTTGCCACTATTAAATTTCCAACCCCACGTACATGCATTTCTTAACCAACACTTTCTAAACAGTGAAACTATCCTCAACAGTGGAAAGGAGTTGAGCGATTTGAGGGCAGACCACATCATACACGATCTCCGGTACCATCACTGTCTCTAAGGAAAAAAATCTATTTCTGTGAGGCAGTTCGGAAAAGCAAACCAAAATGCGAAAAATCTAGCGTTTCATAAAACGTTAAGGATTTGAGGTTTTTTTTTTTTTCTGAGGGGGAAGCAATTTTCCTTCCGCGGAGCCCCTTCCATCACCCTTCCACGCATGCTCCATCTGATGGCCCAAGGAAACTGCATAATGAGTTGGCAACAAATTTCCTTGGAAGCCGCAGACGTAGTTATTTTCTTTGGTCCCTCCAGGCGTTCAATACATGTAGGCATTTTCTTGGGTTTACTTTTTTTTCCAAGCCTGAAAGCTAGCAAACAACTGAAAGTAGCAATATAAAAAATAACGCTTATTTTTTAGTAGTTTCTTCACAAGAGCTCGTGGAACTCGTGTGCTCTTTTCTGCTCCTTCTTGTTATTGACGAGATTTTTTTTAATAATTTCTCCACAAGCATTTCCTGGCTGGAAATATTGTGCTTTGCTAGTAGAACTCGGCGTGTATGTGTATAGAAATGCGCGTGCGCAGCCCCACCCGTCACACATACGTGTATTTGTGTTAGAGAAACTGGAACTTATAACTCATCTGATTTAGTCGCGAAAATCGCAAGTGCGCATGCGCCAACTGGACGATTCCATTGTCACAATAGGGGTGACGGCTGCTAGTGGAACGCAGACGGGGAAGCAGTAGTAATAATAATAATAAAAATACTTGTTACGAGTTGTAACAGCCATCTCAATCACAAACATAAAGAGAGCAATAATAAGCAACCGAATGCGTACATGTGAAATACTACGCATGTTTCGCTGACCTTCGTGGCGGAGTGGTTAACACAGCGTGCTACGATGCCAAGAGTCCCGGTATCGAAGCCTGGCCTCGTCATTTATGAGTGTCCCTTCATAAATTTTATATCATCACTCATCCTCATTTTGGCGATTAACCAAAAGTAGCAGAATAGCGAAGTAAAATAAAAAATCAAACCAATGCTACGCATGTCTCTAGCTCCCCTCTTGAGTTTGGTTAATTGATTGATTTAATTTATTTTACTTCTAATTTTGTATCGCAATATACATTTATTGATTTGTTGTCTTAAGTCCACTTTATGCATAGTAAGGCTAATAGGGACTGGACCTACAGTTTAAAGTGGGATCCGAACCACTTGAGCCTCCTCCGGGTATCGAACCCGGGACCCCTTGATTACAAGGCAACAACGCTACCACTGCGCCATCGGGGAGGCCCAATATACATTTATTGATTTCTCGTGTAAGTGCATCAAGTTTTATGTTGAAACGTTATAAAACGTTCAAGAAAATGCACTTTTTTTTTTTGGTCTTTGATAAACAAGGATCCTGAGTTAATTTCATGTATGGTAGTATTGGCGACGACAGAAACTTTTGTAAGAAACATTGATGACACTTGAGGAATAGAAATTAATGACAATAAAAACTATTGTTGTCATGGTTATGATTATTATACAATAATAAATATTATAATCTAATAAAAATAAAACCAATTTATCCAAAAAGTATATGAACAATTATTATTATTATATCCTTGGAGAGATTTTTCTACTAGCTTCACCAGATGAGTGAATATCCAGCACAACCATTTTTCATTATCAATTTTTACATTTCACATAGCTTTCGGTTTTGTTATAGAATTTTACATATCTCGCTCAAGAAAAAGCTTAAAAGTTAAGAGGAAATTTTTGCCATACAGTTTATGTTGTTTTACGTCTCATATAAAACTTAATTTTTGGCATTTTGAAGACTGTGGAACAATTTATTCTATGGTTTACCTTTAAATGGAAGAATATGATAAAAACATAACCTTATTCTTGTATATTTCGAATTTTCAATGTAAGCCAGTTTTTACTTAGGTTTTTCTTCGAATACAAACTACCTGAAAACTTTATTTATGTTATTAACAATAAGAATAACAAAGTTTTTGTCTTTTTGTTTGTAACTTGAAATAAACTATGTCAGTTTACAGAGGGGGTCGACGGACCCTTTCAACCCACCACTTTTTTTTTTTTAAAGGAGAAACTTCCATTATAGGACAAAGGAATTACCAAAACAAACTACTTCGATCATATTGGAGTGAGCTGGGTTTATCATAATGACATGATGACAATACACTCAAACACAAACACACACACACATACATCTCTCTCTATCTGTCTGTCTGTGTGTGTGTTTGAAGAGAACACATGAAGGAGGATTAATTAATTAGGTGGCGTTCATGTTGGAAACAGAGTGATCGAATGTGCACTGCACGTTCTCTGCCAAATGTGAAAGAGCGGATAAAACGCATATGTTGCCTGTGAAATTAAAAGACCTTACGTTCTCGTAATGCGAAATCTATTTCACCATCATAATCAAGTCCATTAGTGGTAGGGAGTATGCAATGTTGGTTAATGCGGTTCGTGAGGCATAGCCTACACGTTATCAGTGAAATTGATCTCCTGCATTGTGTTTGTGTGTAGGTAATAGGAGAAGCTGATCAAATACGAAGTGTATTTGACCAATTTTGCAGTGTAATTTAATTTGTTTCTCAAGATATGTAGATGTTCAAATATGTGTATTTTTGCTTACACACGTCCCAGTTTATGCACCTACACTTAATCTACAACGGTACTTTATAATAATGTTTAAAATAAAAATAAAGTTCTTTCGAATGGCGGAAAAAAGTATAATTTAAACTGATCATTAAATGTTCAATTCTGTTCTGAAGACCAGGAGGTTCAAAACCATCCTAAGAATTATTCTAATTAATGTAAATAATGTAAAGAAAGACTTGAATAACAGTGGCCTTTGGTAAATAACCTGCTACGTTTCCTTATTTCCGCCTAATAAAGAAAATTTATTATTATTTTTATTAAATTGAAACCTTTACCCGTGGGAGTACAAAGTTAAAAATAAGACGGAAATCATCCAATCATCCAGAAGGTTTGAAAATTAACTACAACTGCAGGAAAAATAATTAAGTCAGTCTCATACAGTACTTATGTCAGTCCTCACTTCCATCTTCCTTGCTAAAGGATCGTGTAAGAGTTTTCTTGTTCTCAGTTTCCGATAGAATTATTAATAGAAGCAGTCTTTAAAAACGTCCTCAAGTCCATTGAACTAACAATCGGAAATGGTCAACTGAAGGCGGGAAGAAGAAGACCACAATCTTATTTTTGACAGTCTATTTGAAATGAACGTGATTTGTTCACACTGGGTAATTGATTGAGAATGGAATGATTCAAAGTTTCCCCTCTATATGGAGTTGTTAAAAAAAAGAAAATTAACACAATTTGTGTTTGTTAGAACGGGTGTACACAATACCCTTTCCAATGTTGCAATAGAAAAAAATTAAAATACAGAAACTAACGCAAGGAATTTAATATAGAAAATATAATTTAGAGATTACAAAGGAAGATGAAGTAACACAGCCTTCATAAAACTGGCTGTCAGGAAATATTTCTGAAAATTCTCTATTCCCTTCTTCTCCGATACCGCAGTAAATTATTCTTACATGGATGTTATTTGGTGATACCAAAAGGTATAAAGGCTACCTCACCTTATTCTTATTACACTGGCAATCTTTCTACTTCCTTAATGTTTAAAATTGTACAGGAATTTCTGCACAAACTGATTCTAGACATAACATTACCTCAACTTCAAAAGTTTTTTTGAGTGATTTTAACTCATTATAAACAACAATTCAGTTCAATAATGCACAATAACATAAGAAGAGAATTTATTAAAAGTGTCAGTATTCTAGTAAATATTGTCATCTAACATTAAAAGATTGCTCGTTATGATAAATAACTGGTTCAATAACAACAATTTCTTTGCCATTTTTTTTACAAGATTTCCAAGAAACGAAGTAGACCTATAGCAATAGCTCCTATTGGCTAATCCTATTTCTCAAGTTTTTTCAGGTGAAAATTTTTTCTCTTGCTGACTAAATTAAATCCAGGAGCCATTGCTTGCTTTTAGTATGCCCCAATTGTTTCAGTGGAAATAGAGAGGAGCTTCTTCATGTACAAGTCTTTACTATCACACACTAGACAACAATTTTCATTTGAGAATGTTTTCCAAGGATTTATTGTTCGTTTTAATTCAGATATATTGTGAAAAGTCATTTCTATTTGTTTTGTCAACAACGATACAGAAAAAAATATTTGTTTTTGTAAATTGATTTAAAATGTAAAATATTTTCCAGTCCAACCCGGAATGTTCCTTAACTTTCCCGAACGAGTTATATTTGCACTGTCATCCATTAAATTGCCGTCTAAAATTAACTCATTACATATTAAGGAAGTGCTCAAAATAAAAAATAAAAAAAATATATAAAAAAATTAATTAATTTTCTTTTACTTTTTTTAGAATTTTTTAGGTAATTAACTTCCAAAAATCAGCAGAAGAGGGTAAGGTTTGTACGAGTATTTGTTAATATTGTCAAAACGCAGAGGAAAGAACTTGCCACAGATTATGAATTTTTCAAAATATTGGTTAAGATTTATGCCAAAGCATCAGTTTATTGTTTGGTAATTTCAGTTAATTCGTTCATTATCTGTACAACACACCAACCTTGATAATCTCGGAATCGCTGCGTAGTGAGAGTCGATAAATTATCTGGAAATTTTAATGCTGCGATCTTAATTAGCTCGCTGAATGAATTTGAAACGGGTGCTTCTGTTAAATGATGAATAAACCTGTACAGCCAATCAGGTTCCCCTTGCACAAAATAGTTTCCAAAATCATGTAACAAATTGCTCTGCGGACATGGCTAATCTGGACTCTCATGTTGCTCTGTGAAACAGCGTTTACGGTTCGCAATTTTCGACCTGTGGACAAAAGGGAACATCATCTTTCTAGAACTACGAGTTGGTACGTGTTTTCTTCTTCTTTTTTGTGCTTGAATAACATGTAAAAGTTGCTTTTTTTACCGACTAAATTTAGTACAAGCGTTTTTTTTTTTACCAGGGGAAGAAGGGCATGGTTCCTGTGTCAGGTGTGCGCGATCCCCCTGAGTTACAAGAATGGAAATTCGCGTTTTGTGAGGGGGAGGGGGTGAGTGCGGGTGGGAGGGACTCCCAACACTGCTTTAATTAGAACAATTGTTCCCGTCGGAGTGAAACACGCATTAATCATTCACCACACTCGGAGCTGTGCGCCATGATAGTGAGCCGATATCCGCCCAGGTTTTCAGTGACCAGTGTTGCCAACTACTGTCATATTTTTCTAGCCATTGAAGCCAAATAGCGCCCACTGATACGAGTAAAATCTTGGTCCAAATTTCTCTCTTGTACCGGTGACTCATTGATACCTCACACGCAGCCTTTTTAGTGCATTTTAAGAAGAAAACAACTATTGAGAAGTTACGGTGAAATTTGGTTCTCAGACTTCATTTCTTTGTTGATTTAGGCTCCCCAATATTTTAGCCACACCAACTACCCTAAAATTAGATGTATTGATCTGAAATTTTCGTAAGATATACTGTGTCCCGGCTATCTCTGGAGCAAGTCAACGAAAACAAGTCTCTGTGCAAGTAGTGACGCGAGACGGCTCCACCAATGAACACGTGAGAGGGAACGGGATTGTGCGTGTGTTTGGGAAGCGGGGGGGGGGGGGGGGGAGTGCGACTGCAACCATGTACTGCTTCGTGTTGCCCACGAAACCCCCCTACCCTTCTCTGCTGCTATGCGCGACCTTGCTTCATAGAGAAGTGGGACAAGGTATACCTTGCGGAACTGGTCTTGGGTTGTATTTGAACGCAATCGTTCAAGACGTTTGAATGTGACGAACTTTTAACCTGTCGAACTTTGAACCCGCCGTTAGCACTGCCGATGCCCGAGAGATATATTCAACCCACCGAATTAATTTTGTTCTGCGCAATGCGTTACGCAGCGTCCATGCGTTGTCCATTATTTTTAGTGGGTGCAAAATGTCCCTCAAATGCGCAGTGTTAATGTCGTGGCCTTATAATAAGAGGTCCCGGGTTCGATACTCGGCGTAGGCACATACTTGCTCGGATTCAACTTTAACTGTAGGTCCAGTCCCAATTCGCCTATCTGTGTTATCTTTGCAAGAATACTAAATACTCTACCCTTAACCAATAAAGAAAAAAAATACATGAAGAATGAAAAAGTCACCAAATTTCAAAGCCACACGAAGAAGGAGGAATAACATTGAAATGAACCTAAGGGAAATCGGTAAGGATGGAAAAGATTGGATTGATCATGCACACGATAGTGACAGATGGCAGGCTTATGTTGCTGCAGCCATAAAGCTTCTGGTTTAAGAATGCTAGAGAGTTAGTTTAGTTAGTATCAATGCCCCCTTATGCAGTAAGGATGCCATAAAAATTAAGCAGATTATTTTCCTGTGAGCAGACAAATCCGTGAGGACAATGAAAAACATGCATATTTGGACTAAAAATTTTACTTGTTTTCTGGGGCGGGGGTTACGACTCCTGCCCCCTTTCGGGTGTGCTCTCTGCCCTGATGCTTTTGCATTAAGATACTGTCATTTGACTCAAACCTACGCAAACACTAAACCTCTTTCGAGTCAATGTGCTCCTGGTATGTAACATTCTACGCGCAACAGCAAGTAATTCAGAAACGTGCCAAGAGATGGTTCTGCGATCGTGCTGAGACAAGTGTTAACGAGATATTTTCGTCCAGTCTTTTCCGGTAAGAATAAAATGTATTTTAAGCGCAATATTACTAGTTATAAATGACTTGTACTTTTCTGTTACTCGAAATTACCGTATGTTACAAAATTCTCTTTGAACAACCTAACAAACATCTATGAATAGACTTGGTAACAAAGTAAAAAAAGGAAGTATGCAATCTCTGTGATGTTACGTATATACCGTATTTGGAGTGGATTGTAAACTTGAGTAGCCTAAATTTTCAAACTTCCTAAAATCAACATCAACCATATATATCTTGTTTATTTTGCTACTTTCATCCATTTCGTAATAATTTTTCCTCAAAGTACGTAATATTACTTTGTGTAGAAGTTATTGTTGAGCTGAGCTTTAAATTCACGTTATGCACAGACAACCTAATGGGGACTTGACCTGTAGTTTTAAGTAAGATCAGAACCACTATGTTCTTCCACCAGGTATCGAATCCAGGATCCCTTGATTACAAAGCGACGACGTTACCACTACGCTATCGAGGAGACCCACACTTTGTGCAGAAATATCAGCGAGAAATCTCCTGTGTGTGCCAAAGAAGATTTTACAGGATTCTTGTTGGGAAACCTGATGGTAAGAGACCTGTAGGAACTCCAAGACGAAGATGGAGGAATAACGTTGAGATGGATCTAAAGGAAATCGGTAAGGATGGAAAAGATTGGATTGATCTTGCCCTGGATAGGGACAGATGGAAGGCTTGTGTTGCTGTAGGTTAGAGAGTTAGTCAGTTAGTCAATCGTGTGTATTTTCTATTTACATATCTATTTCTCTAATATCGCTCTTGTCGATGAACAGTACACACTACGCGCTCATTAATTGGCCAACATAAACTTTTTGAGTTCGTTTTTCCATTTGCACCAATTTTTGGCACATGGACACTTATAAATGCGATTTGTTTCCAATTGGTAACATCGGGCCTCCCCCATGGCGCAGTGGTAGCGTCATTGCCTTGTAATCAAGGGGTCCCGGGTTCGATACCCGGTGGAGGCACAAGTGGTTCGGATCCCACTTTAAACTGTAGGTCCAGTCCCGATTAGCCTTACTGTGCATAAAGTGGACTTAAAACACCAACTCAAAACCAATTGGTAACATCATTTTAACTAATATTGTACGTGTTTTACACATTTGTCGCAACCATAAGCGTGCGGTTTGCGTGGGCAATGAAAATGAAATCCGTAACAAAACACTAGCCACGTACATCGTAGCACTGGAAATATAATATACAAAACTTTACACATATTAACACAGCCTCATATCCTATGTGTATACTCCTATATTTGTGTATGTGTAAATATTCACCTCAAGACAATAACAATGGCTTGCATGGGCGTAACTTGGGACCTAACTTTGGGGGGGGGGGGGCAGCACCGAGAATTTTCCATCCCATTAAAAATAACGTTCAGGTCAATTTTGCTAAACAACTGCCAAATTTTCAAAAATTAAAAAGTTATATTAATATGCAATTAATTTTTAATTAAACGTTTAAAAACATTAAATATTTATTGCAAATTAACAAGCCGAATAGAAATTTTAAACACGTAGTAAACTTTTGTTGTTGAAACTTTTTTTCAAACTTAGGAGATAGAAGAGCATTCTCCTTTCTGGTTGCAAATATTAGTCCTTGGAGACTTACTTTAACGTGGTCTTCCCCGCCTCGAAAAACTTGTTTCAAATGGTAACTACAAACTGTCCGCATTTAAGTTTCCATTTAATATTTTAGGTATGTAATGTAATATCTAGTTATTGACATGGGAATTTACACTTATTATTGTTGTCACTATTCTTAAAACTGTAATCAAGGGGTCCCAAGTTCGATACCCGGTGGTATATAATTTATGCGTGACACAGCATGAAACTTTTCAGATTCATTGACTTTTCGCCATCCACTGTGCACGTCGCAGCACTTGAGCTGGAAAGAAGTATGGATTTTTATGAAGATTTTTAACATGCATATATCGTCCACGGTTCTGTGTAGTGTTGCCCACGAGACGAGACGGGACGAGACTTTGGTCTGTCCCGTCACGTGAAAATGCTGTCTCGTCTCGTGTCTCGTCTCGTAAATATTCGTTTGTCCCGTCTCGTGTCCCGTCTCGAAGGGTTCTGTCCCGTCTCGTCTCGTCCCGTCTCGTTTTGTCTCGTCTCGTCTCGTAAAAGTGATCCGGGATATCATGCCAACAAAAGTCAAAAGTAGCAGAAACACGAAATATTTTTCCGGAAAGTGGGATAAAGCTCCAAATATTTGACCCATTTTGTGGTGAAAATAAATAAGGTTCGTTAATCATGAGGACATTAATATTAAAAATGCAGTTTGTTGGTTACTGATTGCTAGGTATCTTATGAAATCTACATTGTGGTTTTTCTGGCTTCCATACAAGAGTGCCCTTTTCATTACTGCTATACCTTTTGGAAGTTTTGAAATGTTTTCCACTAGACCTTCTTTCTTTCTGAATGTCGAACTTCCGTGCACTATGAAAATGTACATTTCTTCTTTAAATTCTAAGCTTGGCGCTCGGGAGCAACAAAAAAGTTTTTAAATGTGTAGTACGAACACAAAAGACTATTTAAAATTTCAATACTTAGTATATTACAAATAGAAAACACTTATTGTTTTTAATATTGTTAAACATCTTCTATGACATAAGTTTCAAAAAGTGTTTCTTTGTGATATTGTGCTGTTTCTTATGCTCAGCTTATGATGCACATACTTCTTTGTTTTCTCTTTAGCCTCTAAGTCAGATACCACCACCGCTTGATCTAATTTACCCTTCGGCAGGCACGCATCTAGAAATATATGTCGGGGAAGGTGTCCGAGCCAAGTGTTTCAGAGAAAATAATAATAATAACATTAACGACAACAATTAAGCAAATGTTTAAATTAATACATTAATATAATTCATAGATCTATTCACTTGAATATGTAAATTAATTAATTCTATTATTGTTATTACATGAAATGTTACAAAGATGGTAGAAGAATAGTAATATAACAGCACTAATATTAGCTAATATCTAGCTTACGTGTAGTTAAGATCGCCTAAATTTGCATAAAAACAACTGTCCTGGCAAGAAGTTTAATGTCAAAAAAGGTGATGAATTGAATATTTGTTGAATAACAAAAAAGGATGTTAAGTCCACTTGACGAAAAATAAAATTCCTGATTAATATTTTATTCTCATTATTATAAGTAGTAGTGTACATAAATCTTCATTGATACTGTCATTCAAAGCCGTATGATCGCAATAAAATCCTTGTTCGGCATGAAAAAGTAACCCTCGATTATGCTAAAGAAATATATTTTTGTTTAGCTAGAGCAAGGCCCCAGGAGGATGCAAGAAGCCGTTCCTGCAAAAGTGTATGTTGTACGAAGCGAAGAAACGTGACAAAACCACCACGTATGGAAGGCAAACCTGCATACATTTTATATCGCACATTTACAGAGCCGTGCCTCCTGAAGTTATAAAAATCCCAACTTCAATGATTCTTTTAGACATGCTATAGTTGAAAAAAATATGTTTAGATGCACCAAAAGTGCATCATTATCAGATTATACATATAACGTGTTATTGGAATCAACATATTTGTGTAAATTGGGTGCCTCCCCGATTACGTAGTAATAACGTCGAGGTCTTGTAATCAAGGGTCCCCGCGTTCGATACCCAATGGAGGCACAAAGTGGATCGGATCGCACATTAAACTCTAGGTCGGTTCGCGATTTAGCCTATTTGTGAATCAAGTGGACTTAAAACCCAATATCAACCTTAAGAATATTAGAACCCACTAATTCACCCGCAGCTAAGTCAAATTTCACATATCCTTCTTCATCCTCGTTCATAGACTTCCTGCAATACCTTGTGCATGTGGGTTGCATCCCACCAGGTGCGAGAAATGTGAAGAGTTATTCTTTCCCTGTACTGCGTTATTTTTTTTCATAAGAGTAAGGCTAAATTCTCGTTTTATCTGAACTTTTAAAAAATGTGCGAAATACGTCTCTATCTTTAAACAACCACCCTTTCTCATGTATGTGTAAAATAATCCCACTCTGTCTCAGAAAACCTTTTCCTACGATCAAATAAAGGAAACAACTCTCAAGTCTCAACAATTATAATTTTTTGCTTAAATTTCCTATAATTTATACAAACAGTAGCACACATCACGTCCTTTGGTGCAACACTGTCAACAGCTAATGTTACTTTCCTCGTCCTAATAAATGTACTTCCAACCAGTGACGGGGCCAAGGAAATGTGACTGGGGGGGGGGGGCGGAAGACTGGCAACAAAATATTGTAAGGGGGCAGTCACATTAAAACGCCCGAAAACACTACACATATATATACTTATATAATAATACTTATAATAATAATAATTATTATTATTATTATATTCATGTATGGTGTTTTGTGTGTCTTTTATTTAGAGTGGACGTTTACTGCCTAAATTTACTTCTTGATTACGAGTTTATCTCCACATAATTCGTTTTAATAAAGACATTAATTCTTTTTTATTGATAAGTTGCGTTGTCTCTAGTGGCCTATTTCAGTATTGGAAGACATTCATAATTTTATAATTCATCGTCTTTCTTGAGATGAAACTACTGATATAAATATTTAAGTTATAAGATAATAATATAAATGACGAAAAGATGCTTCGAAGAGTTTAATTTTCTTGCAAAATAAACGTGACGTTGGAAGAAATGAATCTTCTTAAGTATTAGAAACAATGTGAGGCACTTCTTCTGTAGGAGAATTCTGCTCTATGTGCTTTGGAGAACACATTGCCCACCTTTGGTACGTCCAGGACTTGACATTTCTTCTCAATGGCAAGAACAGTCAAATGAGGCAGTTTGCATCCAGCATCCTGTTTCGAGCAAGCCTTTGCAAAGATTTTAAGGACAAACATCTTCGTAATGCTGAAGAGTTTTGGGCAAAATTTGTGTTTCACCTTTCAGGGAAATGTTATCACAGGATAAAAAAATCAGACAAAGGTTACAGTTATCTCATAATTTAAGAAATATTCTGACCCTGGCAATACTTACTCTTACTCTATCACTCCAACGTATGTCAGTGCTACACAATTACAGGCACCTATGGAGTTCGTGGGAAGAAGTTCTTCGATTTTGATATGTACGAGAAAGAGCGAACCTGCATCCAATGATTGAAGAGTGGCAAATCCTAATAAGCGTTATTTTACCTGCACGCGATATGTTTTGAATCGAATTTTAAGTGTAATTTGTATTTTAAGGTCCACGTTCAATACATTTCCAAATAATATCCCCTCATTAACTTCAAGAGTATCGAAGAAATTCCCTATGTTACGGTTTCCTCAGACTCATCATCTCGAAATTCAAGTCCCTGAATAGTAAGAAACCGCGATGAATCCACAACAACTGACATGTAGTGTCGGGTTTTCTCCGATCACCTTTGGTCCTGGGTTCGATACCCAGTGGAGGCACTTTAAACTATAAGTCCAATCCCGATTGGCTTTTCTGTGCATAAAGTGGACTTAAAACATCAAATCAACCAACCAACCAAATCTTGAATCAACTTTGAATGTCTTTTAATACTTAGCGTTGTCACTAACGACCACGATTAGAATAATTTGCCCGTACTACAGATGATGTCTTGTGGTCCTGAAAATATTCGTGATGTTTTAAAACCATCCACATTCAACACTTTTTCCCAGTTCTTAAGACTGGTTAAAACTTAGGTTAATCTCGGCTATTACAGGACATAAATGAATGAATGAGAAATCACCTATGCCCAGGTCGGTGCTCGAATCTTGAACGAAAGTCACATACACATAGCTATATATATACTAAACAAATTAATATTTGTTAATCAAGTTGGTATTATAAGCAGGAAAGTGATATCATGCATAATACACCACTTTGAAAAGGTGGTCGTCACCATAACATTCTAAAAATTTCGCAACCCGTGCAAATAATCACGTGGTAAAATCTTGTCATGGTTCCCTGTAAACACTAAAATCACCAAATTACTTCTTTCCATAACACCCGTATTTTCTCCTCCTCTTTAGCTCTCAGCTGTTCGGAGTGGGATAATGCAAGATTATTTGTCCCTAATTATATCTTTCTCTTAGTCTTGCTAATATCTTGGACTCCTTAATAACTTTCCCAACAACTCCTTATCACTTTGTACTGCCATGTTTCCCACAATGTTTTTCCTACTTCCTAATAACATTCACTTCTGTACACCCTTTGATGTAAAAATTAAATAATAATAATAAACCCTATCCGTCGGTCCGTTTATCTTTCCAAACTATAGAGCTGAGACTATGTTTACAAGATAAATCTCGGACTCAGATACTCCACGATCTTTTGGCCCCTCCTTCCACCTTCTCTACCTGCCCTTTTACTTGATGTTATTCAGAATTGTATTAGTATCTGGAGTACTATCGTAACATAAAGTTATTAACCTGGAATGAATTGAAAAATAAAAATGGGGAGTAACCCTGTGTTTCGAAAGAGTGTTGAAAATAAGTTTAGGTATTCATTCATTCATTACTCTCTCTAGAATAGTCTTCTTTTGACTTAACACGCGCTTATCAACGTTTCTAATTGAAATACCTTTTTCCAAGCAAACAAGTATTTGCAACTGATTAAATATTTTGCTTTTATTTTTTCGAGACATTCGAGACGAGACGAGACTTTTCAAAAGCCGTCCCGTCCCGTCTCGTGTCTCGTCTCGAAAACGAGACGAGAAAGGCATTCCGTCTCGTCCCGTCTCGAATTTCAAAAGGCTTGTCCCGTCTCGTGTCTCGTCTCGAAAACGAGACGCGACGGGACATGTCCCGTCCCGTGAGCAACACTAGTTCTGTGTCATTACCAATGATATGCGTCTACGCGTAAACAACGATACTCTTCATTCTACACGTAGACTATGTTATACACGTAGATGACGTTATCTATGCAAACATGACAAAATATGATAAATTAGCAAAGAGCCCTGTGGAATTTAAAGAAAATTATACTGCATATCAGTTGGCAATGTGTGAGAAGAACCTTTCGTACTCTTCCTTGCAAATTTGAACAATTTCTCACTACGAAGAACCTAACAAAGGAAATATTCTAGTGTTTTATAGAAAAAAGACCACTTTTGTCTCACGACTGCCATCTGTTGTCTTTTTTTGCATACGATATACCTTCTTCCATAGTGGATGATAGAAGAGAAGAGAAATTTTGTTGTAAATAGGATTCTTATCAGTTCGTTAGGAACCAATATAATTGAAAATGTCACTTCTCTTTAATGAAAGCCTCGAAAATTAATTTTAATGTACTTTAGATTGCCTACGTAGTCTATGTAAACTACAACCCAATGTAATCTACGCGTAGATTACGTGTACACAACACATGTAGACGTAAACTTATAGTGTACGGCACAACACTGCGGGTAGCCGTGAACAGCAGGTCTCCCTCCATACCGCAAGGACTACACATTATTTGCAAAACCCTGAAAAACTGAAAAATACCTAATTTATAAATTGGACATTTTACCGATGTAGTTCTATTTTCTACATTTCGGAGGAGTCTTTTCTGTCAGAGGGGGCGGTATTTTGTATTTGTCATTTTTAAAAGAAAAGAAATAAGAGCTAAACAATTTTTCCACGATGACGTCAAAACTGGACGTGGGGGGGGGGGTGTATTCTGAATTATTTAATTATCATCATTTTTGTCCCTGTATCCCCATTAAATAATAATATTTCTCAAGAAAACTGGTCTTGTGTTTTGACCAGAATTTCAGGCCTTTGAAAACATCTGTGCCATGGTGTGCAAAGTATGCAGTACTGTATGAGGTTCTTAGGATGAATTTAGATTTATCTTGCATAGTGCAACAAACAAGGCCGTCAGCCCGTTGCCAAAGACACACGGCGCACCGGCTCGGTCCCCTCGACAGACAAAGACCGGGCGTCGCTGCCTACCAAATATCTTTCTGTTATAAATATATAAATGCCACGACTACGCTCAGTTCCTGCGGGGCATGATACCCCGCATCCCAAAGTTCGGGTAAAGGTCTGCTTTTGAATAATAATATAATTAAAATTAAATTTATGCTTACTTATCTGAGATTTCAAAATAAGGTAACCATTCTCATGCTTGAACCTCCATTGTGATCGCACCCGCATCCCACTGACCAGTGAGGATACGCATGCGAGTCGCGAGCGAAATCAGCATAATCGAATCTGACGTCCTTTGGATTGATAAAGCCTCCGCCTCACTGACCAGTGACGGCGGGACACCTCACCAAACCCAAAGGATGCCAGTTAATTTATACCTATGAGACAAATTTGCTATAAGGAAATACCAATTAACGATTATAAATTTATTTACAAATCCAAACATAGGTTGAAAGAAAAATATACAATCTTCTGGTCAAGAGAAAACTACAATGCCAAAATTAAATTTTTGTTCAAAAATGACTTCCGTAACATAGACTGAAACTTGCTTTCGAGTAAATGTACAATCCAGAGAGCTCTCTCTTATATATATATATATTGTCCATATCCCATCATAGAACTAACCCAGCTTAACTTGGTTTCAATAAACAGGTGACAAATTATTAATTAAGGTCGACAAAATTTCTATTAACCACAACGAAAGAAAAATTTCCATAACATCTTTCCGTAAATATCTATTCGTGCTTCTGTCATATTTTCACATCTGCATTATGTTCTCTAGAACTCATGAGGTATACTACCCTCTTCAGGGCCAACCTCCAATAACATTCATAACAAAATATAAGGGGAGCCTTTCTCTACCCAATACCAAAGCCATATCTCGGCCACAAATTACAAATGTCCACGTGGAATTCCTTAACATAACAGGGGACACTGTCTACCCTTTTTGGCTACTCACATTGCAAAAGCAAAACAATAGACCTTTACATTAAATGATTTTCTACAAAAACATATACTCGACCGGTCACCTATTATAACTGTTTCAAAATTATATTTAATATAAAACCTAAATAAGAGAAACCAATAAACGTTCCGGATACTCAGACTTTAAAAACGGACGTGAAACTATATAAGCTATCAAATTTTAAAGACACCCTCTGACCAGAGGTATGCTCTCGGATTTAAGTATCAAAGAAACAAATTTATTTAAATGAACCTCCTGACCAGGAGAATTCAGAATAATTTAAGAATAAAAATGTATATCTTGAATTTATATCGGAGTCACACTGACCAGTGCCAACTTCGATAGAATTTATGAATCAAAATTTTAAATTATTAAGATTAAATATGTATGAATCAAATTATTTATATGCTTGCTAAATCCCCTTTAAGGATCATGCTGACCAGCACAAATCCAGAAAGGTGGCTCACGGAAAACTCAGGACATTGTAGAAGGGAGAGCTGACCAGCCACTCCACACACAACGCCCGTCTTCTCCCAGCCCTGGACCTCGACAAGCGATTTAATCACCTAACGATTCCGGAATCTACTGCTATACTCATTATTTTGCCAGCGAAACGGCTGGTATTTATACTTGCGGGATTGCGCAATTCTATTCCCCAACAAAAGATTTGGACAAACTGAAAAGTTATTTTTAGCATCCAACAATTACCCCTTCCAAAAAGGCATATCCAGAAACACAATGCAACCTAAACTTATTTACAAACCCACGCAGCGCCGAACGAAAAAGAACCCATTGTTGTTAAGAAAGAAAAATAATGCAAGCTTCAACTTGCTTCGCGTTCTTTTTCGCTTGGCAGAAACTGCGTTACAATTTTTAACAAAGATAAAATGTACATTCAAAAGATTAAAACTCCAAAAGAATTTATACGAGGGCTATCGAAAAGTAATTTAAATAAAAAGTAATTTACCAAAATTTTTCAATCGTTACAATAGTATAGTTCAACTATTGTTTTAGCGTGTAAAACACATCGTTGTGGCAGCCTGTGAAATAATTTATTTTACAATTTGTTTGCAGCAACTCTTGTCATTGATGTTGAGCAGTTAATATCTCTAGTGCTGGTGCATAATGGTTCTGTTATTTGAGAAGAAAACTTTAAATAAACCAAGCAACTGCTTATCAATTTCTCCTCTGTAATCTATCTCTATTCTTAAAATACAAGTGATAGAAATGCAGTAGTTTTCCGCTATCTATGTTGAGAAATTATATTACCAAGCCACACAAGAAATGTGGGCTTTAGACGGGAATTCCTTCAATATTTGAATCATGTGAGATGTGGCATGACACAAGAGTATCCGTGAGGTCATAAAGCGAATATGGACCATAATACGATTTCTAAGGTGTTTCTTTCAATTTTAATGCATATTTTGATCTTTATGGTGCATATAAATCCGTATATAGTATGCAGTGGCGGGCCCAGGATTTTCGAAAGGGAGGGGTTTACATGTAGTTTTTTAGTTGTCAGCCCCATTTTGCCATCTTTCTATGCCACTGATATTTTTTTTAAGGAATACTGGCTCAAAGGGAAGGGGGTTATAACCCCCACCCCCCTTGGGCACGCCACTGATAGTATGAGTGAAGCTTCTGGTTGTAATGAAGTTTCAGTCTCCTTTCTTGAAGTTGCGCCGGAGAAAAATAATTTATAATTTTGGACTACTAATATAATATGTTTGTTAAATATACAAAACAGCAAGAATGTGAAGTATTTAATGTCCAGTAGTGTTGAGTGTACAGAGTATTCGTCCTGAGCCTTCGAGGGCAAAAGCAAAAAAGAATGCTCACAGCATACTGAACTCACGAGGTGGTCAAGAATGTTTTGAACAATTCATTTCAAATTTTGGAAAACATTCTCTTAAATTATGTTCCTCATACACATAGACAACACATTGAGTTCTGAAGTATTTTCTTTCTCTGACATCTTATGGGTGGCAAATACCTCTCTTTCACTTAACACCTGAATTTTTTTGGGGGGGGCGGTTGGCCCCTCTGCCCCCGCCAAGTTACCCCTATGATGGCTTGATTTAGGATGAATTTGTGGTGAAACTAGTGGGACTGGACCTTCAAAGTGATATCCCAACTACTGTACATACTTCCACCTGAAAACGACCCTTTGATTATAAGTTATTGGCTTTAATGTGGATTACAGTAAGGGATAAGCTTGAGAATTCATTTCCCCAGGCGAAACTGCCAAAAATATGGGAAATAGTTCACCTAGAGTACTCTCGCTTCGATTTCCGTTATCGACTTATTTAAGTGTCTAGTAAATATAGTCCTGATTAATGTGTTTGTATTAAACTTGATTTTATTATTTTTACTGTCTGAAAAAGGATTGCTGGAACGTTACTTCTTATAGTACAATACCACCAATACTTTTTAAAATGCTCTGTCTTCCAATTTTGGGATGGGTACGTGCCCCTCCCGCTAAATCCGTCAATGTATACACGACATTATTATGAACCACCTAATTATTATTTATTTTGTCTCAGCAATTCGGAGATGGATGATCCATTTAAGTACACAGATTTGTAATCTCTGGACGAGCTATCATGTGATTTATATGGGTACGCTAAAGATAACGATCGATATATTGAGTTTTCTTTTAGTCTGTTTGACAGAGAGAAGATATTCGGGACCACTAAACCTGATAGTTTTATATAGAAGCATACAAGAAATATTTTAAAGGCTTACCACAATTACATCTCCTTTTTCATTTTCCCTTTCTCTCCATTTTTTTTATTCCGCGCGAGAATCAATCTCCATTCCAGCTTAAGGAAGAAGAAGATGACGAAAAGGGAAGAAACTTTCTTTGTTCGTATCCGAGCAATAACTTCACAGATGCATGTTACGTTGCGAATTTTTCCTCCTTTTCTCCGCGATTTTAATGCTGTACCGCCGAGGAAAACGGAGCAACGGAAAGAAACAAATAAATATGGAAATCTTACCTCTTCCTTCCATGTCGAATTTCTAATGGAAAAATATGCAGATGGCATCCACCGTTAATTTTCCAGTCTTGGCACATTCTGATTCTTCCGCTCTCTCTGAGTCGCTTTTGTGAAAAAGTTTCTATCCTTTTTTTATTTTGTTCACTTGGGAGAATGACAAAGTTGAAGGAACAAAGGAAAGTTGGAGGCAACTAGAACATGATACAAGAAAAGTCGAGGAACAGCCAGAACAGCTAAAAAGTCAAATCCATTCTAGACTGAAGAAGACAGAGAAAAATATTTCTACTTATCTTCTAACACGTATAAAGTCGCTGAATATGATTTCTTTTTATATTTGGTGATTACGGCCGATAATAACCAGTGTTTGGAAAGTTACTTTTTAATAGTAACTCGGTTATAGTTACTCGTTTCAGAAAGTAACTTAGTCACTTTAAAATTAACTATTCTACGGTATTTCCACTGGAAGAACGAAGCCAATGTACACAAAACACGTGGCTTGTAATGTTACCGATGTGAAACATATATCCAAAATTAGTACAAATGGAGAGAGAAACTCAAAAAACTTTATGTCGGGCCCCGTGGCGGAGTGGTTAGCACATCGTGCTACGACGCCAGGGGTCCTGGTTTCGAATCCTGGCCTAGGCATGGATGTTTGTTAGTGTCCATTCATCAATATCATCACTCATCTCTACCTTCGCAAATTAGCCAAAAGTAGCACAAGAAGCGAGGTAACATAAAGCAAATCAACCAATCAATCAAAAAAGTTTATGTTTATATACTTACAACTGGGCAGTGTGCATGGTTCATCGCCAAGGGCGACATTCGAGAAAATAACTCTGGTAAATAGAAGAGAACACAAACAAAGTTACATTGTAATACGATTTGGCACACACAGGACATTTTTCACTGAATTTATAAACAAACTGATATTAGTTTAAAGAAAAGATTTTTACTAAACGGCTGAAAGTAGCAGACTATATATACAGGGTGGGCGAAAAGTAGGTGTACAGTATATAGTATATTTGTGATAGGGTAATTTGTACCTACTTTTGGCCCACCATGTATGTGACGTACTATTCAAGGAGCACCGGGTTTGATACCAGGTGGAAGCACATAATGGTTTGGATACCATTTTAAACTTTAAGCCTAGTCTCAATTAGCCTGTATGTGCATAAATAGCATAAATTGGAGTTAAAAACAAACTTTGATTAACTTTGACATATTGCTTTCTAGAAACCCTATTGGTTGATGGAATAGCAGCTGTGGAGGAATCTACCGCGTATGAATATATGCATATGATGGTTATACCACTCAATGTAGCTACTATACCTTATATTGTAAGCGCTACAGCTACGACCAATGTATTCATGGGCAAAACAACAGCAGAACTAACACACAGCAAAGGAACTATTTCTCACATCTCACGTGGTTTTGTTTACATTGACTTTGTTATTGCAGAATAAGTAACGATAATTTGTCAATTTTTTTAGTCACTTACACCTGGATCCATTGTTTAAAATACGTTAGCCCTTGTAACCAATGAGACAAAGTTCTCGTATTACCCTTTACACTATAAGTCACAATTAGCGTCCATGTATAAAAAGAAACTTTCAAAATAAAGTTTCACTACTGCCAGATCTCAAGCATTTTGGTATATTTGCTCCGAAGAAACAAAATTCCAATACCTCGTGTCACGAGAAAGTCATATTAGACGCATATACGAGGCGTATTCGGAAAGTAAGTACCGAAAGGGTGTAAAAAATAAAGTAAAATAGTTTCGTACCTTTTTGTTATTTGCATTGCATTCTGCAGACCTTAAACTACTTTTCTACGTAGTTTCCATTATTGTTCAAGCATTTTTCGTAGCGTGGCACTAGTTTTTGTATCCCATCATCATAGAATGTTCCCGCCTGTGACGAAAGCCATCCATGCACTGCTGCTTCGACGTCGTCATCCTCGTCGAAACGCTGACCAGCAAGAAACTTCTTCTTCAGATGAAGAAAGAGATGGTAGTCACTTGGTGCCAAGTCAGGGCTGTTGGCGGACGAACAAATTGTTCCCAGCCGAATGACATGATGACATTTTGAGTTTGTTGGGCCGTATGCGGACGAACATTGTCGTGTAGCAACAAAATGCCTTCGTTAAGCATTCCGCGTCTTTTGTTTTGAATTGCACGACGCAGCCGGATTAATGTGTCACAGCAGGCATCTTTGTTCGGGGTCTGTCCTCTAGGTAAGAATTCAACCATTCTTGCATTGAGAAAACAAATCACAGACCGGACTTCACAGTCGGCGGGCCGATTGATTTTCTTGAACATTTCAAACCTTCAGAAAACCACGAAGAGAAAGCATGACCTGCTCCCACGCATGCCTGTGGCTAACTAACGGATGAAGGACGTCAGCGAGAACTAACACGGTCGCAACTGCATCGCTATAGCGGCAATATTTGGAAACGGTACTTACTTTACGAATACGCCGTACGAGTACCGTTATGCACATTGGAAGCCCTTAACCAAGCACTTTCCCTACCAGCACACATTACTCGGTGCACTGCAAACTTTTCCCCATCCGCCCGATGGATACGCCGCTATTATGTTGTTAGAATTCGGAAATCTCCTTGCTGCAGTTCGCTTCTCCTGAATGGATCAAGCGCTCCATCGATCAATATGACGTCACCAGAGCCGGGAGACTCTTCTTTTGGTATATCCTGCCAAGAGTCTCGTGCATTTAGTTATCTTCAAGAGACGAAATGTAGGCTTAAGGCGACCAACGACCGATCTGTGATGTTCAAAGGGGGATCGATGAACCCCCCTTCCCCTTTAAAAAAGCCCCTTCTTTCTCACGGAAGCGTCACAAAAAAGAGTGTATTATGCGAGAGAAAGAGAGAGAGAGAAAGAATGTGCTCGTCCCTGCCGTTATATCTAACAGAAAAATATCAAAGAGTAGGTTTCAGAAAGCAATCTCTATTTACATACCGAAGCATCCATGCATTACATAAAAAATATAAAAAAGTTCTACTTGCAGCTAACAGAGGGAGCAACTCGAGGCGCTGTACTCCCTTAAAGCGTCCAAAGTCCAAAACTCACCTTTTTTCATCCCCCAAAGCATTCTGATTGGATATTTTCCTCTTTTGAAAATTAAACCTTTCTTTCCTATAGTATTTCCTTGTGTTCCTTGGCAATCTGATAAAGAACTCAAAAGAAATGGTTATTCTTTGTACACCTTATCTAAAATCGGAATGCAAACGTGTCTTCACAAGAACCTAAATTCCGTGTCTCAAAAGTTCTTTAATATGCAAGATTTCTCATTGGGTTGTAGATTTTCATGGTTTATTACATCAGCATGTTCTAATTATCATTTCTCCCTGTAGAGTGCAACACACATATCTTTGCCGTTGCGCAGATACCAATTTTCGTTGACTTGACACTGCACACCATACCGTAACCTTGGTGCTATGTAATGGACGCTCGTGAAGCTGACAAGGATTTTCCTGTGACCAGTAACGGAAATTCTGTTTGTTAACATAGCCGCTAAGGTGGAAATGGGCTTCGTCAGACATCCACAAATTGTTAAGGAAATTGGCGTCCTCGTTAACCTTGGCCAACACCAATTCGCAAAACTTCTTACGCAACACAGGGTCTTCAGGATGTAATTGCTGCACAATCTGTACCTTATAGGGGTGGAACTTAATTTCATGCAGTATTCTTTGTACGCTTCTTCGACTACACTGTAGGGCTGATTCATGTTGTCGAACGGAGCGGCGAGGGCTCCTCTGAATGGCAACTCGAACTGCTTCAATATTCTCTTGTATACGTACTGTTCGAACTCCACCTGGGGGCTTCTTCTTCAACGCTGAACCGGTTTATTCGAAATTACGCACCCATGTTGTAATCGCACGAGCATGACGTCCTAGCTGGTAATGCTGTCGAAATACCCTTTGCGCTGCAGTCACACTATCATCGTTCTTATAAAAAGCTTTCACAGCGAAAGCACGCTCCGAACCATTCCAATGCTGCATCATTACTAAATGGCAAAGCCTCCTCAGTAATGTCGCATAGGTCCCGAACAAATGCCGGCGCTACAGTGTTGCCAATTCCACATTCAAATTTTGCCGTTTCTCTGCGCCACCCTGTATTTATGCAGTATACGAAATGATCTAAACCTCTATTGAAAATATAAATGACTTTGATATGACACACGAATTTACATTAGCTTTTCCTAATCTTGTCACGTAAGGATTTAAACAAGTTTGATTTGTTATAATTCTTATTATAAATACAATTGTTCCTCTTGGTAACTTATAGTGGTGAAATTACTGACGTTGTTTCTCCACAATCGAACATTGTTAATTAGTAATATGAATCGGAAATATGCAAGAAAAAAATCGTGACTATCCGTGATGTGTAACAGTGTCGCTAGGTTTTAGTTTTAGGAGGAAAAATCATCACACAATAGTTTCAACTTTGAGTTTCAGTTAGGTAATGATATTTACCTCCACACCAAGATTGCTTGGAACGTATTTTTTCCAGCTGGTCTCTATTGCCAGCAATTTCTCCATTTGACTAGCGGAGAATCAATTTATGGATCGGATTCAGACATGAGTAATGGGGCATTTTGATAGGACTGGTACTTGTGCAATTTGACTGTAATGGTGAACTAATCGTGAAATGATGATTAATGCATGCGCAATTTCACTAGAAGGATTGATAGCATATAAGTGTGAATTGGACTTGCGGCATTTGGGGAAATATGCAATTACATCCTGTGTAGAAACAGGTGGATATGCTGGCGAACTGTGCATCACAAGCAAGGCTTCAGTTTACTGCAATTACAGTGAGTATCTGAGCTAAAAATAGGAAAGTTATTGATTTACAGCTGCGAGGACACTACACTTGTTTATTTAACAGGACTGAGAAATCAGTATTCATGAGCTACCATTAAGGCAAGACCACCACTTATACCCCACATTCTTATTGTCATAATTCCTATTAAAACAAGATCTATATAATAATAATTATAGGGAGCAGGGAGGGTCAATGGAAGTCATTGCCTATATCTCGTATATCACCTTGCCTGTACAATATACCTCGTAAATGAACTAACAGAAGAGCATCCGTGCTCAGATGCTTGTAGACATTAGTTTAGCATCCAGAAAGAAAAGAAGCACATAGACCTTCACTCTAATTCATGGTATTTTTTTTAATAATGACATTGGGTTTACATTTTTTAAATATCAAGATTTTTTTCTTTTTAAAAAATATTTACATAGATGTCAGATGAAGTTAATTATTTAAGTACATTAAATCACTAAACTGTTCTTTGTCTTTGTCAGTTTATAAATACTGTAAATGCTTCTTACAACATCGCAAATAACATTAATGTTTTGGATTTCGCTCAGGCAAGACTTCCAAGTTGTTGTTTTCAAGTCGTCTCTCTTAACGAGAAACGCTAGTGGCAACCCTGCCACGCGTCCCTGGAAGTTATGTAAGAGCGAGCGTTTGCTCTTTTGGGTTGCATACATACAGGATAGATTTTAAGCACCTTTAGCGCAGAAAATAAGCGCTTTCGAGATATAGTTTATAGGAAAAAGTTACTTGATTTTAAGATATCTACCAGCACCCAACCGTTGTTGAAGTTGTTTTGCAGCACCCTGTATATACATACATGTACATATAAATTATTTGAGGGTATAAATATTACGAAATTCTACACGCATGTCTGTAACAACATTACGACGAGCAAAAAATTTGGCAGAAATATTCTTACTTTTCTAATGAACATAGTAAGAGTAACCTAAAATCGAAATTGTGCCACGGCTACCCCACTCGATAAAAGGTGGCAAATTTCAAATTTTAAGTAAACATTTCATTAACTGTTGCATACAGTTATGTATGCCCTGTATGCTATAAAAACGAATAGGCTAAATTTATGCCAAAAATTGGACCAGCCACACAAGTGCATTAATTAAACATAATTTCTCTTAATGGATTGTTAATGAAAATATTGCTAAGAGCGGCTTTCAAGTGTCTACCATTTTACACCAACACCGGAAGCCAACATGGCGGCCGCTTGGTAACACTATTTCATTTTTTGCTTTCAACTCTAAATGAAATTGCCTGGAGCACAGGCTTTTTCTTTAAATTGGCGGTGTTTGCCATTTAACATGATATATTTTTATGCGTGTAATTAATTGTACATGTCTACATTTAAAATCAGGCCTTTGTTTTATAGATGTCAGAGCTTCTAATGTCAAAAGTAACAACTTGTGATGTGTCAATTCTATTTTCGTAAGTTAGAGGTAATATCAGAGATTGTATACATTGATTCTAATTTCAGATACATTGTCTCGGTGCTCAACAGTCCTATGTGTAATATATATCAATAACTTTGCACTCATGTGACCTAGGCCGTGTTTGAATTCGTTGCTTTCCAGTGCACTTGTCGCGCCTCCAACTAACTCTATTCTGCGATTCGGACACGACCATAATTATGACTGGAAGTAAACTTTAACGCTGTTCTCTGATTGGCTGCTTGCTTTGCTGTTGCTGAAACGATGTCTAAAAGCAAAAATCAACTGGATAACCTGAAATTGTGGTGACGAGATCGCAAGTCAACCACTCACATTCGGTCCTTGTAAGTTCTTACTTTAGTATTTTTTCAATTTCCTTTCATTTCAGTTCTGTATGTTGTGAAATTTTGAAAAGTCTTGACAGTAATTTGTGTCAATAACCGTGATCCTATTAATCTGGTTCCATTGTTGATTTTTTTTCTCCCCGAATTACCACCGAAAGAATAATTAACTTTGCAGAATTCCAAACGGGAATTTGATCATCGGATTTGCTCTGACTGCCTTTCAGTCCTGTGCGGGCATAAATGAAACAGACGATGAATAAATTGCCAGCGCTCTTCACTCATAATCAAGTACTGCACAAGCACTCTGCCTTCATAGATTACCTGTTCTGTTTTATTTTCACTCACGGATTTTTTGTGGAGTTAATTAAAGCCGAAAATTAACGCCACATTGCACCATGCAAGTTGATTGGTTTAGTCAGATTACTGGTGAGTCTTTTTTTTCTCAATTTATGAATTAGTTGACTTTATTGATAGATTGGGATTAGAGCTGCAACATTTTTTCTTCTTCTTCTTCTGTTGTACTTAGAGAGGTATTAAAATAACAGCGGAAAATAATGAATATTTGGGCATTATTTATAATTTAGTTTAATATACACTGTAAAAAGTTGATTGGCGGAATGACGGTCTAATTTCCGCCGACATCCAACTACAGCAGAAAGTTACTATGACAGTTTTAAAAACTATTAACGAATATACAATAGGAAATCAAATAAATAGAGAATAGAATTTAAAGGGAAGTCATTTTATTTATTTTTCAACACGGATCAAGGAATAAATAACAACAATGATAATTATCTTCCACCAACAAGATTACATGGTTTTGACTTTCCTTTGTGCTTCTTTTTCAGCCCATATTCCCTTTTTTTCCTTTTTAAAAAACATTTTCCTTTCTGATCCCTTTATTGACTAGTTTTTCAGCCTACATTCCTTCCCCCCTTTAAAAAAATCTTTGCTTGATTCCTTTATTGACAAGATATCAAATATTCTGTACAGCTGTTTTTCGCCTGAACAAAACAATCAACAATTGTCTATTTGGTGTAGTTTAGAGGAAAGGAAGAAGAAGCACCTTCTACCTTATCTTCCTTCCATGAATGTTGGGAGTACGTTGCAGCCATTGTTGCATTGTAAGCAACACGCCAGTGGGGTTGAAAGTGTACTTATCTGCTAGATTTAGACTTTTATTGTGAAGTTTTAACTTTACTGTGTGACAGTGACGACAGTATTGAGTATCAGTAAAATGGCGAAGACAGGTACAGTCATGGACACTTCTGGGTTGTAATGATTGCATTGAAAGTTAATGGGATTGTTATAACCCAGAAGTGTCCGTGACTGTACAAGTGGCAGCAAGCTATGGAATGCGGTAAGCTGTTGCAAGGAAGATTTAAACGAAAGGGATGGTAAGATTATTCGCTGTACTTTACCTTGAATAAAATGACTAGTTTATTTTTGCATTCCACTAAAATATTATTTTAAATGAAAGCAGAATATATACCATTCACATATAAAAAGGGATAGATTAATACGAAATTTAATGTATCAATTTTTATATATGAATGGTATATATTGTACTTTCATTTAAAATAGTGTTTTTAGTGGAGTGCAAAAATAAACCAGAGTCCTCTCTTCCCCATTTCATGGCAAGAATATTTCCTTTTTTGTCCTTTTTAGAGGAGAATTTTTCCCTTTAAAATCCGGTCTCTTCTAATAAATATAAATTTAATGGTTCAGTTTTAAGGAATATATGAGGCGTTGCGGATACGAAGGGCGAACTCAACAAACGTGAATTGTGAGGGAAATGCGTTTCAAGTTGTCAAGCACAGTGCGAATTCCACAAAAACTTGGTAACAGTAGATCGGAATGTTTCATGCGTGATTTCCAAAGTTTTTTGTGGAGTTCGCACTGTGCTTGACAACTTGAAACGCATTTCCCTCACAATGCACGTTTGTTGAGTTCGCCCTTCGTATCCGCAACGCCTCATACACACACACACACACACACACACACACACACACACACACACACACACACACACACACACACACACACATATATAGGTCTCGGGTTCGATACCAGGTGGAGTCACATAGTAAAAGTGAACCTCCGTGCCGGAGTGGTGAACGTATCGCGCTATGACGCCAAGGTCCCGGGTTCGAATCACTGGCAAAACATGGATGTTTGTGTTTGTCTGTTCTGAAGTCCTAAATGAAAAAAATGATTTAAATTGATATATTCGATACCCGGTTGAGGCACATAGTGGTTTGGATCCCACTTTAAACTGTAGGCCCAGTCACGATTAGCATTTCTGTGTACAAAGTGAATGTGTGTGTGTGTGTGTTATCTAACCTTCCATACTCCTTTATTTCTTTACTTTTTGTTCCAAAGATCTTGCTTAAGAGTTTACTTTCAAACACTCTTTACTTCGTTCCTCTTTCAGTGTAAGTACTCATGTTTCACATCCTTGCAAAACAGGCATAATTACACTTTTGTATATTTTAATCTTTAAATACTACTACACATTGTCTTATTTTTCCGTTTTTGTAAACAGTAGGTTATCACAACTGATTTCCGATTCGGTGTGTGACGCGTGGGTATAGGAATCTAATACACAGAATCCGTTATTAAAGCATGAATACATAAAACCAGTGATGTGCCGTAGACTATAAGTTTACGTCTACATGCGTTGTCTACACGTAATCTACGCGTAGATTACATAGGGTCATAGTTTACATAGACTATGTAGACAATCTAAAGTGCATTAAAATTAATTTTCAAGGCTTTCATGAAAGGAAGTGGCATTTTCTACTATATTGGTTCCTAACGAAATGAAAAGAACCCTATTTACAACAAAATTTATCATCTCTTTTATTATCAACTATGGAAGAAGATTAATAGTATGCAAAAAACAACAACAGATGGCAGTTGTGAGGCAAGAGTGGTATTTTCCCCATAAAACACTAGAATGTTTCCTATATTAGGTTTCTTTCTAGGTGAGAAGTTGTTCGAATTTGGAAGAAAGAGTATGAAAAGTTCTCCTCACACATCAGCAACTGATACGCAGTATAATATTATTTTAATTTCACGGCGTCCTTGGCTAAGTTATCATCTTTCGCCATGTTGTTTACATAGATTACGTAATCTGCGTGTATAAAATAGTCTACGTGTAAAATGTAGACTATCGTTGTTTACGCGTAGACGCGCATCACTGCATAAAACATGAGATTTCCATTGAAAAAAGGGCGAATGCAATATGGTACTTCCGCTTCAGCGAAATTGCAAGAACGATCTTCCTTTCCGAGAATTTCACACAATTTTGCCTACGCCAGCAAAAACCCCTGTACCTCTCGATCGGAAGCTCTAAATTAACTGCACCGTCAGGAATTAAAATGCAAGGTTTTTCGTGGAAATTAGCTCGGGAAGATTTATTGCTCCGCCTTAATATTTCTTCCAGAAAAGATCCGAGCTGACGACACGGAGTTTGCGAACTAGCACTTTCCCACTTTTCTTCCTGTTCACCCCTGGCTTCTTGTTCACCCATCGAAACTTGTTAATCAAAACAAACCTTCTTTCAAAAACTTCCTCGCAGTATCAAATATTGGCTGCTTTGGGGGATGGTTTAATCGCAGCCACGCCGAGGTAGAGGATAATTAACAGTCAGGGTTAAATACAGTTTTAATTCAAAGAGGGGGGAAAAGGGGGCGGGGCGGAGAATGCGTTTGCACGAAATGTAAACATCTCTAAAATTGAAGATTAAAGACTTTCCGCGGAGAGCGTTGACCGAGCGCTTGAAAGCAACAACAGAAGAGGAAACTCAAATATAAGCCTTGTTTCTTTCCTGGCCTTTAGTTCATGTTTTAATTACCCATCACGTTCATGTAATTTGCCCTTCTACACTCACGTGCCTTGGAACTAGTCAAAGGAAAATGGTTCATATCTTATATTTTAAACCTAAAAAAATTGATATAGAGGCATTCTAACTGAATATAAGCTCATTCCATGTCAAATCAACCGATAATAATTATTTTTGAACCTTAAAGGTTCAGATTTTTTAGAATTTTTGATTATACAATGCACCTATCAAGAGGACAAGAACTACTAAATTTCAGATATTTTCCGCTCTTAGTTTTTGAGTTATTGACTTTCAAAAAAGCAAAAATCCCAAAATTTGATGACATTTTGAATTCTTTATCTGCATAAATCTCCATGAAGTTTAGAATTAAATTCCTGTTATTTAATTGTTGTTGTTGTTGTTGAGTTGGTGTTTTAAGTCCACTTTATGCACAGTAAGGCTAATCGGGACTGGACCTACAGTTTAAAGTGGGATCCGAACCACATGTGCCTCCACTGGGGTGTTATTTAATTACTTTCCCCTGTATATTTTTCAATTTGTTATCTGATATTAAAGGTGATATAAAATACAAATTTTCATATTATGTGTAGTCCAAAAATTATAAATTAGACTAATATGAAGACTTCCACATCAACCACTCAGCATATAGTTGTGGTTAAAACATGGAAGTCAACAAATTTAGCAAATTTCGCACACATTACAATGCAAAAATTTAATTTCCATAGGAACCCATTTCCGTCCCATTATGAAATTTTGCACACAAATAGTCAATTGATGTCTTGAAATCATATATTTTATTGATAAAAAATTAAAAATGATGTTTTTGAGATTTTCAAAAAATTACAAAATTCAAATACCACACTGATGTTACGTGGCCGCGGTGGCTCAGTCGGTAACGCGTCTGACTACCATACTAAAGGTCCCGGGTTCGATCCCCGGCCGGTTCAAATCCGGGAACATTTCTAACGATGGAAGCGGCCCCGGCGCCCACCCAGCGTCGAATAACATGGGTACCTGGGGGAAACCCTGGGGGGTAAAGGCGGTCAGGGGCGTGGTGCTGATCACATCACCCCCACTTACGACCGGATCAAGAAAGTGTGGGGCGTTACCCCCACACCCCCTATATGCCTTCATGGCGTGGTGCTAAGCACAGGGGAACACTTTACCTTTTTTTTATCACTGATGTTACATTTCAGATTAAAGCTTATTAAAAGAAGATTGATTGATTTGATTGATTGAATTGCTTTATTTTACTTCGCTTCTTGTGCCACTTTTGGCTAAATTGCGAAGATGAGGATGAGTGATGATATGATGAAATTGATGAATGGACACTCACAAAAATCCATGCCCAGACCAGGATTCGAACCCGGGACCCCTGGCGTAGTAGCGCGATGTGCTAACCACTCTGCCACGGAGGGCGACAAAAGCAGAAGATAATGACACCAATTTGAGCTCTTTAGGTCAAATAGTTTTTTATCTACAGCCGTTTAAAGATTTTAAAATGTCATCAAATTTTCGGATTTTTGATTTTTTGAAAGTCAATAACTCAAAAACTAAGAGCGAAAAAAAAATCTGAAATTTGACAGTTTTCATCAACTTTACTGGTACTACCACTGTATCAAAAATTATCAATTTCTGAGATGTCAAGGTTCAGAACCCGGTTGATTTGGCATGGAATGATCCTAATATAACAGTTTTATTAATTAATTTCATAGTTAAACACTCATATTATTTGTGCCTAAATGTATCAGAGCTTGTTTTGCAAGTATTGATTTATATGTTTATATGTTACATGTTTGTGTGTATGAATCTCAAATAGACTGCATATATTTCACATTTCCTTTTGTGCTTATAAGCAGATAATAAGCTTCCAATCCAATGTAACTTCACAATATGACTTCCACAAATTTCTAGATACCTACCTGGTTCTAAGGATTATTTATTTTTCGAGGAAACTACGAGAATTTGAGGTAAAGTCTATTTGTTTACATACAGAACAAATAGTATTTTTGTAAATTTCTAAATATGTCGCACGTAATGACATCGTTATCAGGAAATCTCAACCTCGTTAATTGACTAGTTGGGTTCAGTGTTCATTCACGATGAGAGTGAAATGTGGAGTAGTGCTTAGCCTATCAAGATTCAAAGTCCCTACTTCTTGGATTCAGATAGGCCTATCGGATAACGTATGAATAGTTTGGTGCGTTGTGATATCCATATGGATATCTTCATCGTATACGTGCGAAGGGTGCAAAGTAGCCATACGTACAGACGCACCCATTAATTTGACTTCATTCATTCCTCATCGTATATGCTAGCCTAACTGTAAAAGCACATATCGTGAAAATCTGTGAAGAGGTATACATTTTTGATACAGCATATTGGGACATGCCGCAACTCGGTCTTATTTTTTTATTGATCCCACTGTTGTATTCGGATTTCACTCTCTATGCAATACGTCACATCTCTATCACAGATGTGCTCATGGCAAGCAATATCATAAGCTGCTTAAAATCACTAGTTAATACAACGTGATAAATAGTTTGAAAGCAATTAATGACCATGTAGAGCCAAGCACATAGTAACTAACACATAACAATTTACTAGAACTTAAGACAATATCTCCGGATTGTAGGAAATGAAAACATGGTAACATACACATATCCATGCGGATCTGAAATAACGAAAGGGCGAGTAGGCTAGTATTTGTGGTTGTAAACTTGATCAATATTATATGGTTCCGTTTGTATCGTAATTAATATTTATCCTACGTGTCTATTCATTCATATATGTGCTGATTGGAAACTTAAGTAAAGTCGACTTTTTGCACTTGAAAAGTTCATGAATATTACGCTGTATATAACATCAACGAATATCAGGGCCTCCCCGATGGTACAGTGGTAGCGTCGTAGCCTTGTAATAAAGGGGTCCCGGGTTCGATACACGGTGGAGGCATGTAGTGGTTCGGATCCCGCTTTAAAATGTACGTCCAGTCCCGATTAGTCTTCCTGTGGATAAAGTGGACTTAAAACACCAAATCAATCAATCAAACAATAAACGAATATCTTTGCTGTCGATTGTAGAATGATTGAAAACAAAATATCCAGCTTGCGCATTGGAACGCGAGGCTCCGAACCATTTTGTGGAACATTCCTTGTATCTTTCGGATGCTCTGCGCCGTGTTGGGAGATGATAATAATCGTTTGCATTTTGCTTACCTCTACAAAGAAAGCCATCACTACACGACGAAATCCTAAATGATTTGATTTGATTTGATTTAGTTTATTTTACTTCACTTTTCTGCTACTTTTGGCTAATCGCGAAGATGGGGATCAATGATGATAAGACACAACATGGCAAAATGCAGTCCAGGGTGTATTACGTGGAGGGGAGGGTGACATTTGGGTGTTTTTCAGAAGGGTTCACCCTTTACACCTCAACACCCGAAATGTTACCAGATTGCATTTGAAGACGCACTGAAATGAAAACAAACATTCTTCTCTATAAACGCCTCGACGTCTGGCATGGAAATTCCGTGAGTCTCTTCCAGGTTTTTTGGCGTGGTGCGTTAGATTTCATACGTAGCAGACAGGGGAAATTTCCTCTTGTAAGGGATAAGCTGTGTGAAATAAATTACTGAATCAAGTGGAGATTCATTATGCAGGTGCTGCACAAATAACACTTGTAGAAAGTCAATTAAATTATCAATTTCAAAATTCAATCAATTTTGCACCTGAATGTCGAAAGTATTAGAAGAAAATACTTATTTCTTGTTTGGGATAAATGCGTGTATCGCGTATAGAACAGAGCAATACACACGCATCTATATCTCTTTAACGATAGCTGCATCTATATTACTCTTCTTGACACAGGAAAGAATAGAGAAAACGGCTCTTTCAAAATTACAGAGTGTATGTCTGTCCTCTTCTTTGAAACTATGTATTAGGACCTTCCATCCACGTCCAAAAAATTTGCACAAATTACACGATGGATTAGTATGCAATTTTGTTACGTAATGAAAAAACGTTCCCTTCCTTTTCATGTTTCGACGGACTCTTTTACGTTGGTAATAGGTTACTCGGATGAAATATGCATGAGGGCATTTAATAAGCGGTGCTGTTGCCGCAGAACAAAGCGGAGGGTCCTTCGAGAATGACAAGGAGAGAGAAACACAATGACACAACAACTTGTCTCTGGAAGCTGGAAAAGGAATTTAGATGGGCTGAAGGTGGAGGAAAAAAGAAATAAATGAATCTATCTGGCATGCCACGCGATAAGTGTGATGGCAAAATTATGTCGATGATATATGAAGGGAAATTATGAGCTTGTTTTCTTGATGGAAGCACTATGGTTGTCAGAATTGTCTGATGTATGAGAATCAGATAATAAAGAGGCAGACTGTGAAGGAAATATCTGAAGCGAGTAGTGGTTTGTGTTACAGAAACGTAACGCCTATGTCATGCGTGTCATAATAAATCCATGCGCTTCACTTCTTGTTAGATCTAAGAATCCTGAATATCGAAGTGACAATAACAAGCGTGTATATCATTCATACATCGTCCTATTGAAGCAATTCAATATGTGCGCGAAACAGTGAGGAGTGAAGGAATGGTTTCAAGAGTTAGATGTTAAAAATTTGGACAATTCAGCCTGTTGGCAAACTGGTGCCAGTAACATAGAGTGTCCGAAAAGTCACGCAACCCGGTGTTTACGACCGTATGACGGAATAGCGAAACGGAATGAGAAGAAACGTTTTCTGCCAAGAGAATGCCCTGTATATTGGGAAAATTTAGAGAGACAAACATATGTAAGAACATGCATGTTTTAATAACAAATAAGGAAAGTGTTGCCAAAGGCGGAAAGAAAAATTTTGCAAATCGTGTGTATTGATGCACATAACTCACTGAGGTAAATTATTGCAACATTTCACAATACTAACGAACAATTTGGATGGCCATCTATTGAATTTGACAGAAAAAGAACTTTGACGAAGTTTCGAAAACATTGCAGAAGGGAATAAATGGGCTGTTCCAAAAATCGATGTTTTCACAATATTACGAGGGACACTGGCAACACTGTTGCTGTCACGTGTCACTAACAGACGTTTTTCACCTCAGGCTATCACACTAAGGCATTTTTAACGACAAAGGAGAAAGTATGTTATTCTGGAACATATGCAATAAATTACATACACCTTGCAACCCTGAAATGTGGGTACAGAAGAACTTGTATCAATTGTTATGTTTTCTGTGCCTTATGTGGTTGCTGTTTGCCGCGAACGGTATTCCAGATTGTGTCTACTTATGCTGACGTCGTGTGTGTGTTTTCAAAATGCCATATTCTACACAGGAAAGAGTGTTTATTGTTGAAGAATATATCCGAACATCGTCATATTCTGGCGTGAGAGAAGCATTTATAGTGCGCGTCAAATCTCCTGCATATGGCGATAGCCAATAGCAGCGCACTGCAGCGGTGCCATGTCGAAATCTCACACGGAAAAGAGACAGCGTGGTTGAGCGAAATGCCTTGTCACGGAGAGCACGGAACATTAGATAATATAACATATAATAAACTTAATGGAAGAATAGAACATACCTGATTGTGCCAGAGGGACTGCTTAATTGTTTTAATATTCTCAAAGTGGAAGTTGTACAGCCTTTGTAAGATATTTTGCCCCGTAAAGAGTACGTTATCCTTTTGGCAGTAGAAAATTCGCCACAATCGTAAATTTCAAAGACGGTTCTACGAACTACGTCTTTTTCAAAGTTATCTAAGTTTGTCGTTCTTTTTTGGTACGTTAATGTGCTTTCTAGGTGATTGAAACATTTGAGCAGGCCCCGATCCACATTGTTTTGCCCCCGAACATATCCGAGAACCGGTAGCTTGATTCACACCACACGCTTGAGCTGTTAGAGCCTGGCACTTCTTAAAGTCGATTTTACTTCTCTCTTCTTCACTCGAACATTTTTTTTAAAAAAAATTGTACACCTGAAAAATCACCCGTCGTGCCTGGCTTCGTACAACACTGTATTGTTCTCTCTTCTCTCGCTATCACTACCACTTGGTTTACTCAACGACATGCTGCACACACACACACACACACACACACACACTAAAAACGTGGGAAAAACGAACAGTGACGGTATCCTCTTCGTCAATTTCTCCTTCTACCATCACTGGGAACGAACCTGCCCTGTTCCCTTCGCTAATCGGAAAGTTTCGGAATGCAACAGGAACGAAGGGAGAACAAAAACGATACAATGCAAATACGTTTATAATGACATTGCTTCTACAGAGGGAACGGTATAAGCTACAATCACGCTTGTTTTTCGTACATACTCGCAAATTCATTATCTTTCCATCTGTTGAACTACTGACACTTGAAATAATATATTTATATCCGAGCGCCAGGTACACGATTTAGTAGCGAGGTGAAACAGGTTCTGAACTAGGCAACGCTGCACGTCTGCGATTCGCTGGTGCTGTTCAGCAGTTCAAGGCCATATGCAGGAGATTTGACGCGCACTTTTTTTTTCTAGTGCAAAGTTTATGAATACTCCCTCTCCAGATAAGTCGTCAATTTTTCGTCTTGTGCAAAGGTTTCGCCAAACTGGGTCAGTACATGACAGGCAACGTTCATGGCGCCCTTCTGTGTTAGAAGCTGATGTTCTGCATCGTGTTGAACAAAGAATGGTGACGTCGCCACAAAAGTCTGTTCGGAAGCTCGCCTCAGAATTGGACTTACGCAAGCCAACTGCTCACAAGGCTATACGGAAATTGAAATTTTACCCGTATAGAGTTCGTGTTGTTCATGGATTGAAAGCGGTGGATGTCCCGGCACGGTTGCATTACTGTCATTGGTTTCAATCATTCGTTCGACAAAATTGTGTCAATGCACTGAATAAAGTTTTTTTTAGCGACGAAGCCTGGTTTCAATTGGATGGGTATGTCAACAGCCAAAATTCCAGGCATTGGGCGACAGAAAACCCACATCAGTTGCATGAACTACCCTTGCACTCTCCGAATATCGGTGTATGGTGTGGAATATCGCGACGTCGTATTGTGGGACCGTTATTATTTGAGACAACAGTGGATACCGCTGTGTACGGGGATCTCATAATGAAATTCGTTGCTCTCCTGGAAGAAGACGAACGTGATGTTTGGCTACAACAAGATGGAGCAACTTGCCATACATCTAATGAATCTCTTCGTATGCTGAGATAATTTTTTGGTGATCGTCTAATATCCAAGGACTTATGGCCCAGTCGCTCGCCCGATTTAACATCTGGAGATTTTTTTCTGTGGGGTTACTTAAAGGGGAAAGTATACCAAACGAGACCCAGAACATTGGAGGAGCTGAAACGAAACATTACACAGGAAATTGATAATATCGGTGCTGCAACCCTCAGGAAGGTATCTGAGAACATGATCAAGCGAACCAACTTATGTATCCAAGAAAATGGTGGACACTTCGAACATTTGCTTTAATTTGTAGGGATACCCACATTTCAGGGTTGCAAGGTGTATGTAATTTATTGCATATGTTCGAGAATAACCAACTTTCTCCTTTGTCGTTAAAAGTGCCTTAGTGTGATAGCCTGAGGTGAAACACGTCTGTTAGTGACACGTGACAGCAACATTGTTGCCAGTCTCCCTCGTAATATTGTGAAAACGTCGATCTTTGGAACAGCCCATTTATTCCCTTGTGCAATGTTTTTGAAACTTCGTCAAAGTTCTTTTTCTGTCAAATTCAATAGATAGCCATCCAAATAGTTCGTTGGTATTGTGAAATGTTGCAATAATTTACCTCAGTGAGTTCTATGCATCAATACACACGATTAGCCATCCAAATAGTTCGTTGGTATTGTGAAATGTTGCAATAATTTACCTCAGTGAGTTCTATGCATCAATACACACGATTTGAAAAAAAAAAAATCTGTCTTTGGCAACACTTTGCTTATTTGTTATTAAAACATGCATGTTCTTACATATGTTTGTCTCTCTAAATTTTCCCAATATACAGGGCATTCTCTTGGCAGAAAACGTTTCTTCTCATTCCGTTTCGCTATTCCGTTATACGGTCGTAAACACCGGGTTGCGTGACTTTTCGGACACTCATTTGCACAAATAGACGTATTATACGTTTATCTTTGATATTAATAATGAATTGAACCGTTAGTGAAGACAAAATATTGGACAGAGCTCTTTCAATAAAACAATATATGTGCGATTTTTGAGTGGTAAATCACAATTTTTACACTAGGTATAAGATATTGTTCATGGTTTAAATGAAACAATGCAAGTAGCTAGTATGAATACGTTCATGTTATTTTCAAGAAATTAGATTTCTTAATAAATTATTTACTTCACCTCACTTTTTCTTCCAAAGGCTTCATGATGGAAGAAATCTAATTACATTTTCGGAACATTTTAGTATTCAACATGATTAGTCCGGACGCTTAAGCCACAATTATTAACAATAATTGTATAATTTTGTATTTTATATGTAGAAGTATTAACCTTGGCAGGTTTGTTAGTCATAAAACTGATTGTACTGGATATGTGTGGTTGTAATCGTTGTAGGCCTAAAATTCGTAATTACAAGAAAGTTGTCTTGAAAGTAACTTGAAGGGGGAAAATTAAAATCGGAGCATCCATTTGAAAGTTACAGGCTCGAAGTGCATACAACGCCTACAAGAAATCACTAATTACTATAAATAACAAAATAAGTACTTTGATACATTTACATATGATATGCACTATTTGACTGTGTAAAACCACCAAGCTCAGTTAAAAAACATCAAAAAGATTTCGGTCATCAGTGTTATTTTTCATAATCCAGCCTAGTGTAATGCTAGGAGAACTTACGACCAATTTCAGACAAGAAATTCAACAAGGCAACAAATGTCTCCACTTCTCATATCCATCTTCCATTCAACAACGATAATCTTGCTGCTAACTTCAACGAAGCCAACAGAAAGAGGGAGACCAATGTATCTATCATCAAATGAGAAGGAAGAAATTTCCCACAAGAAACCTTTGGCTGTATTTCACCTCCAGAAGATTATATTTTTTTGTCCTTACGCCATTATGGAGTTAATTAAGTTCTTCGTCTTGTAAAGGGATTGCTTTCATTTCTCACTGTATAGCACGCGACGCTAAGATTCTCCAACCCTTCACAATTTATTCTTCAAACTTTCGGCCGGAGCAATTCATTCTCTGCTTAAAAAAGAGAGAAAAAGAAAGTTTTTTTTTTGTCCTTTCGAGCGTGTTATTGGAGCATCAAGACTAAAGCCAATAAACCCAACTACACTAACAATAGGACAACTTCTATCGATCATTGTGCTCTGTGGAGAAGGAGGACAAAAATTTTGTGATCTTCTCCCTCTTACCCTCACCCCTTCTTCTTCCAAAAGATGGATTTTTCACTTTTATGCCCCTCCTTTCTTCCCCCTTTGGACTAACTTTTGAAGGGCCTGCCCGTTGTCACAAAAAACAGACATCGTTCTGGTCACTGACAATACCGCACAACCATAGATGGAGGAGAGAAATCAGCGAAGAAGAAGAAAATTAACTCGGAGTTGCGGTTTGGAATCTGTGCGCCTAGCAACCAAGGCTAAAGTCATGTTAACCTCTGAGACAACGGAAAGATGATCCGTGCACAATTAGATGGCGCTAAAATGGAACATTAATATATGGAGAAGTTTCTTATACACCGTGTGACACACTGGCAGTAAGGGGATTTACACTCATCCTAGTACTGAATAGTTGTTATATTTCTCACTTGTTTACTAAAAATATATTTCCTAAACCTAACAAATAATCTTTTAACTAATATATTCCACTGATAATTTGAATGGCAGCATTCATAAAATTCTGTGGTTAAATTAGAGAATCGGTTAGTTTATGGAACTACTAGCATAGTTAGTACCTATTTGGGGGGAACAGGAAATAATTAAGTTATCTCTCTTTCTCATTCTCGCCCAGCAGGTTGCCAGGTGCCTAGGCTTGTCTAGCGTTGATGTCTTATCGGAGAATAGGGTCTGCTCAGAGGATCAAGTTATCGTTGGTTGCGATGGTTGCGAAATACAGAAGAGATCTTCATGACTGTGCAAAAGATTGACGCAACAATTTTTCTGGATTTCCTTATCTTACACCGCTTTTCGGCCACTTTTAACTAATCGTGACGATGAAATTGAAACAGTTCTGCTCAGGTCAGAACTCAAAAGTGCTGCTGGAAAGGAAGAAAAAATGGCAGAATATTTCACTTCCCGCTGAGAACGTGACTTTTGGGGGGGGGGGGCGGATACTACATTAATTCCAGAACCTAAAACGCCTCAGACCCCAAGTTTTTAAGCCCTCGTTTGTCTGTAATGTCGTCTTCAAAATGGCGGCCATGACCAAGCTTCTATTCCTGGTCATTGCAGTTATTTATCATTCATGACATCTTACTTCCACCTAAGCTGCAGTTCATAACTGTATTATGATAATAAGAGATTAAAAAGGCCCACTTTATCAAATGTTACTAGATATGGCGGCCAATATGGCCACGAAAAGTCTAAAAATAACTCTTTCAACTATGTGATCATGTTTGAGATCAAAACTTGTGTTTTGGAGGTTCCAGAACTCAACGGTGGCATCGAAAGTAGTGTTACGAAATAATATTAGTTCAATTTTTTATAATCTGTATATATACAGGGTGTTTCAAAGGTCTGACACCAAAAGACAAACTGCGTTATTAGTGCAAATGACGAAAAATGGAAAGAGGAAGAAAGCTGTTGGAAATATGAGGTTTTAAATATAATGTGCTTGAATTTTCAACGTAGCTTGCACCGTTGAGGCTGTACGCTGGTACGAGCCTCAATGAGAACTAACATTGCCTTGTTGCCACATGCTTCGTCCTTAAAGGGAGCATTTACGTTATCGCAACACCGTAATGTACTCGGTAAATTGAGAATGATGGCGCAAAATTAAAGGCAAAGTAAGAAGTGCATGTGTGTGTGTACAGAAACACAGACACACACGCACACATACGCACAAGCACACAACTACAAAACCTGTAATTGTGGCTAATGTTTTCTGAAATAGAGGTTGTTCATTAGGGTATAGTGATAACAAAGGATAAAATTTCGAAACGAAAAGGGTCTTAATTTTTTCCCTTCTAATTAGGGTAGATCACCACTAAAATATATTTGCGCTCAGATATGTTCTGTTGGTACATACCGGAAATGCCAACAATAAAATGACGAGGGTAAGGGTTCACGCAGACATCGTCTTCGTTGCCCTAGGTTCGCCGTATCGAGTAAGTTGTGTGTCTTAATGAATAAGGAAAGACATCTGGTACCGTTCATCGAAAGGAAGGTAGCGTGGACCAAAACCAGCAGAAGAAAAATATTAGAAGATGTAACGATTCGTGTGTTACGGGTTGCTATCTTTCGTCATCAAGCTGTTTCTTCTCCAGACGCTTCTGGCACACAGCCAAAGAGCCAGTGACACACATGCACTTCTCACTTTGCCTTTAATTTTGCGCCATCATTCTCAATGTACCGAGTACATTACGGTGTTGCGATAACGTAAATGCTCCTTTAAGGACGAAGCATGTGGAAACAAGGCAATGTCAGCTCTCACTGAGGCTCGGACAGTGGGATCCATGAGTATTACAGTGCAATTTGCCCATCACCATGTTCGTGCACTTTATTTGACCCAATAAGAGCTTCAAAAATTAAAAGAAAACATAGAACAAGCTGTTGACAACTTCTGCACCAGCATACATAAAAATCCATCGCTTAAAAACACACAGGATGTAAGAGAAAAATTAATGAAAATAGTCATGGACAATTTGCACGGTAATACTCATGGATCCCACTGTCCCAGCGTACAGCCTCAACGGTGCAAGCTACGTTGAAAATTCAAGCACATTATATTGAAATCCTCATATTTCCAACAACATTTCCCCTCTTTCCATTTTTCGCCATCTGCACTAATAACGCAGTTTGTCCTTTGGTGTCAGACTTTTGAAACACCCTGTATATATACAGATTATAAAAAAATTGAACTAATATTATTTCGTGGGCTTAATCTGACACTACTTTTGATGCCAGCGTTGAGTTCTGGAACCTCCAAAACACAAGTTTTGATCTCAAACATGATCACATAGTTGAAAGAGTTATTTTTAGACTTTTCGCGGCCATATCTAATAATATTTGATAAAGTGGGCCTTTTTAATCTCTTATTACCATAATACAGTTTTAAACTGCAACTTAGGTGGAAATAAGATGTCATGAATGATAAATAACTGCAATGAACAGGAATATAATCTTGGTCATGGCCGCCATTTTGAAGACGCCATTACAGACAAACGAGGGCTTAAAAACTTGGGGTCTGAGGCGTTTTAGGTTCTGGAATTTGTGTAGTATCCGCCCCCAAAGGGCACGTTCTCCGCCGGAAGTGAAATATTTTCCGGTGTTCCGACCTCACTACAATACCGTGAGTCAAGTACACAACGCACACAGCCATCGAGGCAACACGACTAAATTGTAAAAGACATAACGTAGTGATCCATTTTCAGATAATTCTATATTGTGACTTTAATTTAAAAGCAATAATAGCCATTTCCAAAGTGAAATCATAAATCGAACACAGAACCCTGAGCATTACTTACTAATTTCACACATCATAGGATTTGAAAATTAGTTTTTCGGTGTTGTCCGATCCGGTGTGACAGAATAAATGCATAAGTAATCAGTGCCGAAGTTTTTACTTTATTTCTAAATTTAAGGTTAATCCTTTGATGACTTTATACTTTTGATCGGAACTTATTCTCAGGGAAGCCCCCAACACTAGTATAGCCCAGGCCCCTGCCAACCCTTTGGGTGAGAATGGGGAGGTAGAAAACTTAATCATTTCCTGTACCTCGTTGGATAGTTAAAAGAAAACAAACGAATATCTAGTTTCATACATTACTTTTAAATTTAATCTTTATAACATTAGTATTGAGTTTACTTCTAAACTTAATCTTTATAACTTTAGCAAGATTCGCAAGTAAGTGTACTCATACATAGATATGTATTCCCGAAAACTGCTAAATTTGTAATATTTCTATTAAGCACAAAACTACATATACCGTCATACAACATGCTTTCTGAATATTCCAAATTATCTACCTTTATCAAGTTCCCCTTGGTGAAAGCTAATTACATTTTAATAGCGAAAATCATATGTTTTAAAAACTAACATCATCTAACAGATAAAACAAAAGAAAATGATATATTGTTACAGGTAACTTACCTAAATATTCTTACCAACATGGCAAATTTCAGAGCCGAGACAATGTTCTTTTTGAGGCGTGTTAGGTTTAATGATATTAATAATGAAACTTCCTTTGTCTTGTAAACTTTTTGTGCAGTTAATAATTTATTACAAGCAATGATCGTGTTAAAAGAAGAAATAATCCTTTCCGAAATTTGGCCAGTGGAAGAAATGTGATTGCTCGAAGTTTAGTTCCGGGCCTCGCCGATGGAGGAGTTGTAACTGAATTGATGATTTCTGATTTAGTCGTAGCTTGGAACGCTCATATTATACTGAACCAGTGGAATATGCTAACTCGCCGACCCTATTTTACGAGTGTTAATGTTACAAAAGAAACGCCGTAAGGAAACAGCACTCTTCAAGATGAAGGGATTGTTATTACTTCCATGTCGAAGCCTTACACGGAAAACGCTTCTCGTCTATTTTGAAACACCCACACAGCTTTTAACAGCGAACGAGCACTTGATGCTTTTCAGAAGAAATAATATTCAGGAGATAACCGCAACGGATAAGGAGAAGCAACGAATATTGCTGTAGGAAGAACGAAAATTGTGGAAACAGACGTAAATGAATTTCAGAAGATACAAGAATATTTTCAGTTTTTAAGAATCACGTTACCCACTTTTTATGCAGGAAAATTCAGGTGAATGCACTAAGTTTAGATCTCGGCGTCGCCTATGGCAAAGTGATAACGTACTTGTCTTGTGATCAAGGGGTCCCGGGATCACATTCAGTCCAAATTAACCTATTTGTATGTATAATGTCATTATAAAACAGACATTAGACTCAAGCAAACACGAAGCGTGTAGATTACAGTGTACATGAACTTCATGAACAAGCAAGAATAAATAGGAGTTTAGAAATTACATTTGAATTTTCATCCCAAGGTTTATTTGAACACCATAACAGGAACGCCTTTCATGCTAGTAGAGAGGCAGCACTTCGTTCCTACGCGTCAGCAAAAATTCTATGCGACTGGTGTTATGTTACATCCGGTGTAGCGGGGTACGAGCTGTTTTATTGTTGAGTCAGCAGAACGTGTCTGATCACGTTGAAGACATCGGAAGCGGTGGGGGGAAGGGGTCAATGGATTTGTCACGTTGTTTTTTGATGTATGCTAACCTAACACGTGCGTATGTTTGTGTGTGTGTGGAGGAAATGCGCGCGCAACCATTGCGTATGATTCAAAGACATGAAGAAATGATTTAAAGATGGCGCCGAAGGTGCTGTACCCCCGAAAAGCTTAGCGGCTAAGGTTATTGCTCTGTAAAACAAGAGGCGTCGAGGGTTCGATTCCTGGTAAGTAATTTCTCCTGTACATTTTAAGAAATCCTTTTTCCGGGTACGGAAAGTAATAGGTTTCGTTTGTTATGATCTAGTAAAGAATAGAAGGAATTGAAAACACGTTGTACGTGTTTATGTTTAGTTACTATACGTACAGAGAGACTGCATATTTTCAAGGTTTAATGGTGATAGTAATTTTACGTTCTTTTTAGAATTTATACGTGTTTGTTTTTTGTGTGTGCGATAACGAAATTTTCTTTAACAAGTAGTCTTGATTTTTTTCTTGATTTGCTGTTTTAAGTCCACTTTATGCACAGTAAGGCTAATCGGGACTGGACATACAGTTTAAAGTGGGATCCGAACCACTTGTGCCTCCACCGAGTATCGAACCCGGGACCCCTTGATTACAAGGTTTAACAAGTGGTGAAAGTGGTCCGGGATGCGAGGAATTGGACGTGCCGTGGTCACACGCATTGTTTGTGGCTTCCGCGTGTTGAAATAACTTTCAGTCATCGCAGGCATCGAAATCTGTAGTTTAATTTTTTAAAAAGTAGCAATTTTCGAGTGTGTACGGTCGTTTACCAGCCCCGCAGCTTTACATTTCTTATCATGTAGAAATAAAATAAGTGTGCATTATTATTTTTGTGAAAAGTTAACGGACTATGTTGTTGATGTGTATGCAAAAGTAATGGTAAAATTTAAGTATCCCCGAAACGCATTTCTTCAAATTTACAGGAGAAATTACTTACCGAATGCAGTTTCTTTAGAATTGTGGAAGTTCGGGGAAGTGTTTTCTCGCATCGTTCATTCAATTTTGCCGGTAAATCATCTATTTTTCGATATAAATGTGTGACCGATGCATGAAAGCTCTTGCATCCATATACTTCCAGGTGGATGTAGCCTGTGTGTGATGACGTAATCCCGGTCAGTGTTTCCAAACACGTGTTTTTGTAACTGAAGAAGGTACGTTTCCGCAAATGGTTTGTGGGGCTATGTGTCAATGGTTCGTGGGGCTATGTGTCAATGGTTTGTGGGGTTATGAGAGAATGGTGTGTGGGGCTACGCTTTTTTTTCGAAACCAATTTTTAACTATTGTAACCTATACGTGACCCTACCTAACCGAACCTTACCGGAAATGGTTCGTTTGGCTATGTATGAATGGTTCGTGGGGCTATGCGTCAATGGTTTTTGGGCCTACATAGGTATTTTTTGGTGGAGTAGGGTGGAAACACTGCATGCCGACTAAGGTATGAAACTGTGACCGCCATTTAGCGTGTTACTGAAGGGAAAAACAAACGAACAAAACTTACTTCATACGTCGAAAATATAGATTATTTCCGTGAAAGAAACGAAATGGCACCTTCAAGAATCCTTAGGAATGCAGAATACGTAAGTACCAATGTGAAAAAGAAGAAAATAAAGGAATTTCAGGCGTTTCGGGGATACTTAACATTTAATCATTTATTTACGATGAAATCGAGATAACGCAAGTTAAGAATAATGTAGCGAATTAAGAATATAGAGAATGTCTCAAATTTGATTAATTTTTGGTATAGTACTAACTAAATTTGGCCTTCTAATCACGAATCTGTTGTTAAAATGCGAGGGTCACGTGTGGAAATAGGGAAGAAACCCGATATAAGTGTAAAAAATAATTTTACAGCTGTTTCGTATTGTTTTAGGAACAATATTTTTAACTAAGGTTGCCTAACCTAACCTTAACGGAAATGGTTCGTCGGGCTAACCGTGAATGGTTTGTGGGGCTACCCGTGCATGGTTCGTGGCAACATTTATGTACATAAGTGTACAATTTTTTCACGTGATCCCCGCATTTTAACAACAGATTCGTGATTAGAAGGCCAAATTTAGTTAGTATACCAAAAATTAACGAAATTGGAGACATTCTTTGTATTCTTAATTCTTATCAGAATAATAAGTGTTTATCTGTCGGTTCTTGATGAAAAGGTGTTTTCTTATGTCATTTGCAAACCATGGTCGATGCTCTAGTTGATGGTTGATATGTGGATGCTCTAGTGAATTTCGTTCCCCCCCCCACCCTTTCACTCCGTATAGCTCTGACTGCCCTTGCAGAGAGTTGAATGTGCCACGTCGAACATTGCCCGTTGTGCAGGTGTGCTTCAGCTACGTCACAAACTGTTGCATTGTGGCTTCGAGCAGCCATGATTGAGGTCAGTTCTTGCAAGCATACCGAATTCAAGCGGGTGGGTTGCAGATACTAACACAGGCATTCGTGATTTAAAACAAACGTGCAGTTGGTGCAAATGTAACGAACGCTACGTGGTGGATATTTCCTTGCAGACGACAAATAATATTGGCCGCAAAAATGGCGGCTGTGCGCGTCCTGACATCACATAAGACCCACCTACATGATTTTTAAATTTGATTACGTCGCTCTTTTACCTCCATAGGTTAATCGCGACTATGAGGATGTATGTGTGAACTGATGAAGGGCAGAAAATTAATGGAACGCCTTATTCGTAATTACGTACCTTGGTGTCGGAGCGGTTTTCGATAACATTCTCTTTGTATCAACGAACCATATTGTTTTAATTGCATGTAATTTTTCTTGGTATTACAATGCGTAGGTAACCGTAACCCTCTGTATCCTCGCTAAAAAGTGGAATATTAGGAAGATTATGTTGTTTACGTACGCCTGTTGTTTTTAGCTCGTAGATATATTTTATGGTGAAGTAAAGTACATCTGCTTCCTTAGTCTGAAACAGCATAGCCCGACCCGAAGCCTTCGCGTATGTGAATCGAGCACCCACAACGACAATTCAAAACACCACCAGACAGAATTTTGCCTACCGCTTCATGAAACACACAATATTAGTGACAAAAATTAAATTTTCAATAAATATTAATTATTTTACATTAAAATGCATTATAAAATAAAATAAATAAAACACGAAGGGCTGAAGACTTACGAAACCAAAATAGAAGTTAAACTATCGTTAGGAGTGTTTAATTTAATGTTAATACTCTTTCGTTGCTAGGTTAGGAGGTAGATACTGCTAACAGTTCTCAACGTTTTTATTAGGTTAGGAGTGCTAAGTTTGGTGTCGTTATCATTTCCACATGTTTTCTCGCTAGAGTGCGCGTCAAATCTCCTGCATATGGCGATAGCCAATAGCAGCGCACTGCAGCGATGCCATGTCGAAATCTCACACGGAAAAGAGACAGCGTGGTTGAGCGAAACGCCTTGTCACGGAACTAGGCAACGCCGCACGTCTGTGATTCGCTGGTGCTGTTCAGCCGTTCAAGGCCATATGCAGGAGATTGGACGCGCACTCTAGTTGAGTGTGCAAAACCGGTTTGTACGAATAAGAACAGCGAACGTACCCCCACATGGGAGGGTTTTTTACTTACGGGAGCCGGACTTCCGGACCAAATACACATTGGTATTACATAAACATCGAAATTATAAATTAAAAATTAATTTGACATAATTCTAGAGGGGATCAAGGGCCCCAAATTATAAAGCATCATCTGGTTGAAAAATGAATTATTTTGTTCGAGGAACTCACTTTATCTCTCTTGAAACAACGTTCTCGTTCCAGTGTTACTACCACTTTCTTCTATTGTTCTCTAAGACGAAGTGGTGCCAACTTTTTTGGGCCTGCGGAGCCTGAGTCCACCCAATAATTAGTCGCATTATAATTGTATTTGTTATTGTGATTCGTAGATTGCTTATTGAAATCAGTAAATTACAGATTAAAAAAAAACAGAACAAGTGAGGATTGTTGGTGTGCACTTTGTTCGACTCTCCTACCGCTAGTCACGTGCCTTTAGTTCGTTGTTTTCGAGAAGCCAAACAGTCGGTCCAGTTATCTGAGGCGCAACGCGGCTTCAACAATAAACAAGTGTTGATTTTCTTGGATGAGGGTGGAGTGGTGTTTGCGAAACACAACTCACAAGAAAATTGATTTATTTGAATTATTTTACTTCGCTTTTCTTTCACTGTTTCGCTAACCGCGAAGATGGGGATGAGTGATATGATTAAATTGATGAAGGGAACCCATTCCCAGGTTGGGATTCGAACCCGGGACTTCTGGCGTCGTAGCACCACGGCGATCGGCTACTCGTAAGAAAAGAATTACTTGAAGAAAGTTTGGGTTTGCGTAAACATTGGTTTAATGTGGTTTTCTTGGAGTAACTAATCATGGATAAATTTATAATCAAAATGGGCATTACTCGCGCCCAGTGTTCCGAAAGCGTAGGTTTAAAATTCGGTTCGGAAATAGGCTATTACTGATTTAAAAAGTCCGTCTTCAAATAATTCGGGGGATCGTGCTTTTGTAATATCAATTTAATAGAAAACAAATAATGTTGGTGGCAGAACTTTTGGCAAACCTCTGGATTTTTAACGATGAAAATAAAAAGGTGTTATGTACGTATGCAATGAAGCTAATCATAAAAAAACTCAAGTGTTTGAGCCCACCCAATGTCTTTCAGATGTTGGCTCTCCTGGAAGTGTCACAGGAGTTTTCGCATGTTCTTTTTTTGCACTACTCCGGACACATGAGGGTCTCCCCGATGGCGTAGTGGTAACGTCGTCGCCTTGTAATCCCGGGTTCCATACCTGCACATTGCACAGTAGGTTCGGATCCCACTTTAAACTGTAGGTCCAGTCCCGATTAGCCTATCTGTGCATAAAATGGACTTAAATCAAGCTTCAGCAACAATACGATAATGTCGGTTCGCCCAAAAACATAGTAAGTTGACATGCCTTGTTATTGCACAGTGTCCCCAATCGTAACACAGCTTCCACAGTAAACACTCACGGTAAACGAAATCAGTAGCGTTTCCCCTGATTTTCATAATTGGAGATATGGCAATAATAATGAAGTTATATCTGCTTTTTTTCTAGCAGTCTGTCCTATTCCAACCTTTCCTGTATTTGACGTTAATGACCTCCACCAACTCCTCCCTTGGACAATGAAATAGAAATACAACAAAACACCTGTTAGTAACAGTAAGGTAGGTGAGCCGAAGGTAGTCCGTGTTCCCAAAGTGGCCCACTTTACGAAAACCATATTAGTACTTAACACAGCTAACAGATGGCACTGTATTAATATACCCAGTCGCCCTGAGGTGCAACATGCAGAAAACGAACTGTCTCGGGCTGCCAGAAGCCATTTTATGTAAGTAATTGGAAGTTGTTACTCACCGGGAATTCCTTGAATTCCAAGAATTATGCGTGACTTATTAGGTCCGGGAATTAGGCCTGGATTCTGCTTGAATTTTTCTCCGTAGATGTGAAAAATTGCAACTTTTATTAATCCAAATCCCATTCAATTTATACGTATTTATTAATGCCCTGAGGCAAGTTTTTCACAGCTTATCTTATACTTTTATCGAGGAAGGAAAAGATAGCTGCGCGAAAAATAAAACAGAATTTTCTCAATATGTTTACATTGTTTCTGTCCTTTGTAGAAGAATATATCTGACAAGCGGAAGATTATTGCAAGATAAGATATCTTGAAGTTGATTAGGTAAATTTGAAATTCTTATACAATTAACAATTTTTCGTACATTACCACATCCCGTAACATTTGTGACTTATGTTTGTAGATGCATTTCTAGTCTGTGTACGCGAAATGGCAAATGCAAACTCCGTACCTTAAATTAAATATATGATTTGTTCAATTGAATTGATTTAAATTTTTTGGATACATGGGAATCTCACAAACCTTTACATTGTTAATATACTATTTGTGTGTGTGTGTGTGTGTGTGTGTGTGTAGGTGGTGAGAACCAGTAATACGTAAGGTTGGAATAGAGAAAACATCTGCTTGTACTCTTGAATTATTGGGAAGTTCCTTGAAAACCGGAATTATACTTAAATTTTATCATGGTCCTAGAGTGGTCACCTTAGGAACTCCTGGCGTCGTACGGACTGTGCAAACCAGTCCTCCACGGAGGTCGGCTATTCGTCGTTACTGTATACAGTGCAGTCAACAATCAAAAGTTTGACACCAACAATTTTCTCTTGTAAGATGTAGAAACATGAATAAATATGTTTTCTTGAGCAACAAGCATCATTTTCTAAGCCAACTATATGCCGTGGGTCACTTTTGGGAGCCAATGAGCCATCTTGGGAACAGATATGACAGTTTTGTAAACAAACAATGTTACAAAATATCCATTTGGTACACGTTGTTAACTTAGTTATAGGAGTTATTTCTTTTAATTTCAGAAATTTACCTCCCATTACAGATTTGTAAATTGCCCTAGAAGCTTAACTAGGGCCACCTTTGGTTCAACTTCCTTATTAGTTCATACAACAAAACAACTGTTAATAGTATCAATTAGTTTATTAGTTCATTGGCATACATCTGTCTATAACTACTGGTAACCGTTGTTGCTTGATATAGAACCTTGAAGGCAACCGCGAAAAAGAAGGCAATAATGTAGCCAATGGCAATCTTATACCCAAATTCGACGTCTTGCATGGTTTTTTTGTCCATAGTCGAATCTTTCCCACTATGAGGTACCATGGCCTTGTATGTCATAATGTAAAGTGCAAGATTTTCGAAAAAGAGGAGGCTGTAAAAGGCCTTGCACTTCTCGCCGGACACACTCTCCTTGGGCGCGATGTAGCAGAACGCGTAAACAATCGCTAGCCCAATTTTGGCGGTTACTTCCATGGAAGAATTCTCTGTGACGGACATTTTCTTGTCGCAGAAGAGCCACAGGAGGACTAGAAGGGCGTGCACTGCACAGGCCAGTGGCATGTAGAAGCCGAAATGCGAAGCGAACAGCGCTAGAATTGTCAATCTCGAAACTGTAATAGATTAGAACAAAGTGCACACATGTAATTGTAGAGCAAGTACAACATTATTTTCTAACTTTCTTGCTGCTGTAGCATTTGTTAATGATGTAATGAAATACTAGTGACGCATTTGATATTCGGATATGTAGCGACTAACCTTGAATATAGCCACCTGATTGTTGACTGTTGATTTTACTAGCCCTGTCTAGTTCGCTGCACTTTTTGTCACTAGGTTTAGTGCAGGTGTATCCCGGTGTCAGGCTGGCGCAAGGAAATGACGTCCAAGCAAGTAGACGATAAGTGGTGTTCAAGTTCAGAAGATTCAACAAATACCTGTCTGCTGCTTTAAACGTTGATTTGATGAGTTAGCACGCACATACACCATGAGTCGATGTTGCACCATGTAACCAACTAAACGCTTGAGCGCAGAGAGAGTCAAAAAGTGTAGCGAACTGGACGGGGCTATTGACTGTTTCAGTTGCATATTTGCATAATGAATACGTGAATATATATACACAAAGATTGTTATTTAACAAGGTTGCGGGGGCTAAGCTCCCCCTCCCCTACGAAAATAACGTTGACGATTTTTCACAGTTTGCAAGAATTTCGATTTTGTCATTGTGCAAAGTAATTGGTTGTTTGTGGAGAGAAGCAAGCTCCCGAAGTCTGCAGTCTGCAATATTTTGTCATTTTAGTTTTATAGACATTGATACGAGGCTACCAAACGTCTTGATTTAGTCAGGACAGTCCATTCCTTTTAATCCTGGCCTCGGCGTTTTTCGAACTGCAGTTGCAATGCGAAAATGTCCCTTTTTGTTAAATCGCATTGAGACATGTTCTTACAAAAATCTTTGTGTCATTTAATTTATAAATACATTATGGGTCCAAATCGATCTTTGCTGTTGACTGAAAATTACTTTTTCCATCTACACCCTGCCTGTTTCATCTAAATGACATTTTCCCCACTCCTTGTCATCCAAGTTGGGAGGAGATGACAGCCTTTTAAGTAATGTTTTTAGCTTTTTGAGAAACACGGACTTTTACACTGTATCTGAGGAAAATTTTAATGTTTACTTACATTTTATTGTGTTGTGTATGTTCCATTACAAACTTGCACTTTTAACCTCTCTCCAGGGGCTTTTACAGGAAGGCACTTTAAAGTAAAACTATAAGGCATACTCTAGGAATATTATTACGCATGACCAAACTATTCAACACACTTTTGCGACTATTATGTTTAAGCCTACGTCATGTTGAAATGATTACGTTGCATGCAAATCAAGTCTCAGCACATGCCTTTTTACAAGAAGGGATTGCCTAGGGCTGGTTGTGTAAAGACTATAATACAATTTAATACATTAAATATAGAAGGTAGGATCATATCGATACGTACACACTGTAGTACCGATCCACAGGAACTTAAGCGTTTGTGAAACCATGCTGCGAGTTCCTTTGTCTTGTATGGCGTCCCTCTCATCATATGGAAAGTTCGTGATGACAGCCCAGACGAACTGCATTGCACATGTAGAGAGACAGCAGACAAATTCAAGGCATTCTGCAACAAAACATTAAGTTTAATAATTGTTCTGAAACAGGACACACTCAGATTTCTTAATAGCCTATTTATTTGTAGTTGCATTTCTGCGCTAGACATTCTATCTCCACAAATATTTGTTACCTCTTCGGACAACATGTTTTGTGTGCTGGGTTTTACTGAACATTTATTTATTTATTTGATTCGAACAGAGAAATATTTTTCCAATAAGAGGAAAGCTTACACTTTTCTATTCAAATAATGAGCATATAACAATATACGAGTACATACATAAAGTCATAGACACACACAAACACGTTTATATACATAAGATAATAAAATAAAGTAAGTATAACTGTAAGAATGGAACATATATCCATCCATATACACATATGTAATTTATTAATTACCCAGAACATAATCTTGACATTTCATATCAACTAAAAGCTTAGAAATGCAGTATTTTGGTTGGGTGTAATGCTATTGTAATATTGAACGGAAATAGCAAAATAAACTGCTCGCCATTAAAAATGCAACACCCAGAAGGAGTAATCGGAATCGGACGAAATGTGCACAGTGTGTAGAGGAGAGGTGCAGAAGGAAATGATTAGGTGTTCAAGGCCGTCATGCGTCATGTGCGCCTGCCACGCCATCTGGCAAGTGGTACCTGTAGCAGGTTAGATAGGTGCAGAAGAGCAGTGAAAGTGCATGGTCGTGAGTGTAGTGTGTTAAAATCGGTCAGCAATGCCACGTCGTCGAATACGGCAGCGATTCCAGCAGCTTTCCCAGTTCGATCGCGGCCGAATTGTTGCATACCGTGAATGCGGATTATCCTAACGTGAGATCGGTGCCCGTGTAGGACGGAATGCATCCACAGTGATCCGTGTATGGAACCAGTGGGTCCAGGAAGGCATTGTAGAGCGAAGTAGAGGTTCACAACGTCCGCGTCGGACGACGGAACGAGAGGACAGACGTCTGATACGCATGGCCCTTACAGACAGAACGGCCACGTCAACGAGGATTGCGCATGAAGTACGGGATGTTTTACAACGTCCAGTGTCCCCACTAACCGTGCTTCGTCGTTTGGCGAACCGGGGATTTTTTTCTCGGCCCCCACTGTTGCGGATTCCTCTGACGCTAGACCATAGGCGTTTGCGTCTGAGATTGTGCCAAGACCGTCGTGCATGGATGGCGGAGTGGAATGCTGTAGTGTTCTCTGATGAATCCCGCTTCTGTATACAACATCATGATGGACGTACACGCGTGTGGCGGCACCGTGGCACTAGGCTTCATGACGCCTGCAATATGCATCATCACACAGGGCCTTCATTGGGTATCATGGTATGGGGTGCCATCGCCATAGGTGTTCGTTCGCGTCTCGTACGCATTCAAGGGACATTGAACAGCCAACGGTACATCACACAGGTTCTCACTCCTGTTGCTGTCCCATTAATCCATGCACTGCATAATGCCACTTTTCAACAGGATAACGCGCGCCCCCATGTTGCAAGGAATGTCCTCGCATTTATGGAAGCTAACCACGTGCCCCTGCTTCCTTGGCCAGCACGTTCGCCGGATATGTCGCCAATTGAACATGTCTGGTCCATGGTGGGTCGCCGGCTGGCCCAACTCAGGTTTCCGGCACGTAATGTTGAAGACCTCTGGCACCGTGTGGAAGCCGCTTGGGATGCCATACCGCAAGCAGACATCGATAGACTCATTCTGTCCATGCCTCGCCGTGTTGCAGCAGTTATTGCCGCCCATGGAGGCTGTACACGCTACTAGCTCCTTAGGGTTATGCAACCATGTTCTACGTGTCACATGTCACACCACCGAGCTCTAACTGTAATCATTTTCTTATCTTATTATGAACTACATATTTGCCAAGTTTCGTGTTTCTATCTCATTTCCTTCTGGGTGTTGCAATTTTAATGGCGAGCAGTGTATTTATATTATATATAACATGCACAGTCACTATAGATACATAAGATAAGGAAAATACAAGGTACAATAATTGTGGAATAATGCAAAATAATGTAGAGTAGAGTAGAATAGACTCAACATACGCGTATAACTAGTATATTTCAAAATTGATCTTAATGTTTTTACATACAAAGTGAGTGGGAAACTGAAATCCAAATTTTCATGTGTTGTTGAGATATTATTAAATGTAGAACAGATTCTGAATAAAGGTGAAGATTTGTATTTTTCTGTTTTCGGGATATCACAGAATAGAAGGTGTCGCATCCGAAGATTAGATTTTCTAGCATTAAATTGAATTTGATGAAGAAAATTTACTATTGTCTAGAATTCCATTTACTGTTATTATAAATAAATATTTGTTGGGCTAATTCCCTCCTATTACTGAGGCTTACAAAAGAAAATTCTTGTAATAAATAACTATAAAATAGTTTCATCTTGTAAGGAGATACTTGATTCTTCCTGTAGTTTAAGTATCGTAGAAATCTTTTTTGAATTTGTTCCATTCTATTTTTATAAGATACCGCCGCCATGACATCCATTTCGAAGTGATAATACCAATAACCAAATTAAACAAATAACATAAAGGGGGAGGACTTCAGGAATATATTTTTCTCTTTAACGATTGGATTTTTTTAAAGCGTTAGGACATAACCGAATAAAGGTCAATCCAAATTGTGTCATTAGCACACAAATCAATATATATTCTCAGTCCCAACCTAATGTTAACTGGTAAAATTCTTACTTATAACTGGGCCCTCCCTGATGGCGCAGTGGTAGCGTCGCCGCCTTGTAATCAAGGGCGTCCCGGGTTCGATACCCGGTGGAGGCACATAGTGGTTCGGATCCCACTTTAAACTGTAGGTCCAGTTCCTATTAGCGTTACTGTGCATAAAATGAAGTTAAAACACCAACTGAATTAACCAACAAAAATTAACTCTTACATATAACTAGACATCAGATTTCTAGGTTCTAAGAAGTGTGCTTTTTGGTTCCTAAAATAGGCTCTAAAAATTCTCAAATAGGTTCTAAAAATCCAAAGATAATGTTAGGTTTTAAAAATCTTAAATTAGGCAAAAAAAATCCTGAAGTACGTTCCAAAAAACTTAAAATGGTTCAAAATTTCTGAAAAATACTGGTTTGGTACAATCGTTAAAATCAAAATTAAAAAAGAACCGTAAGAAATTTTAATCGGTATATATACGTTTTAAGCAAATATTAAGCAGGTGAAATTGCAAATTTAAACAAACTTCGCACCTTAAATTGAATATTTTAAATATACGTACATACACCGTTTAATTGAATTGAATTTTTGGATACATTGGATTCTCACAGACCCTTTATATTGTTAACATATTTGTGTGGGAAGGGGGGAGGAAGTGAGAGGCGGTAATGTAATACGTAAAGTTGAAACAGAGAAAACATCTGCTTGTACCCTTGAATTTTTGGAAAGTTCACCTTGGTAAATGGGAATTATAGTTCAATTTTATCATGTCCCTACAGTGGCCACCCTGAATACATAATAATATTTTTCATGTTATCTACAGTCAAACTAAGCCTTCTTGTCTGTGATGACTGCCTTATATGCTGTAAAATGGCCTTTCAACAAAAACAGGCAGTGGTGCAAATTTGGCTGCCACAAAGCACCAAACTGCCCTGTGATTTTTGAGGCATAAAACATAAGTGAGTGATAGTAAGGTGACGGGTATGTCACAATAATATAAAAATTACCGATTTTTGAAAGAGAAGTCATGTCCTGAATGTTTGACTCATAAATGTGTCTGCATTTCTCAATGAAAACCAGAGAATTGGCACAATTACTGCATTTTATGTAAAAAGAAATGAGACACATGGAATTTATGTGTAGGTATACCGGTAGTTCTGAACCTGTTTTTGCTTGGCTGCATACAAAGGAAAAAAATATGCAATTTAATATAAATCCGGACCGAACTTATAATACTGGAGAGTTAATACTTTTTGTATTTTTAATGAACCTTTTAAGAATTATAACTTTTTATTAAACTATACTCTGTACAAACTATATATCTATCCTACGTCACGTTTATATATGTATTTTCTAAATTTCTAAATCTAGTAAGTTGTCAAAAATATATTTTACTGTACACTGTAAAAGAGCAAACGGCGTTGCGCACAGTGTAATAAAATAAATAACTTGGTACAATATTAGATTTGAAAATTTACTACTATCTTAGACATATTTTCATGTAGCTGCGGATAACTTACAGCTCGAGGATTTTTTTCTTTTCACAAAAAAATGACATGCTTGTAGTACAAATGTACGTTTATACTTAAAAATGTAATTATAATGCTGGCAATTATAGATGAGTAATTTGAAATGAAAATGATAGTATGTACATACATTCTTGGAGGGAAGCAAATTTTCCTTCCTTGATCGGACACGAATTTAGAAGGAAAATCATAGTGGGGATTTTCTACTTTTCTATTTATTTCGAATGCTAGATGTTGACTAAAGTTGTTGATAATTGTGTAAATCTGGAGGCGGTGGCTAACCCGTTAAGTGTTTATAATTCTTGTTACCGACATCTACCAAAAAGTGGAACATATTTATTAAATTATATAATTTATCAGACGTGCCCTTTAATTTAGATGCAGTAGGTACAGTTAATTTTGTTCATAATTATAAATATCTGGACCAAATGTTCTTGGTTGATTGTGAGTTTCAAATTGAGATTTTGTGTTCAAACTGATTCATTTATTGCCTTCAACAAAGAGAAAGTTCTCCATAGATGTCATTATAATATAAAGTATAAGAGTTTTGCAACTTAATTGGTTTTATTAGTACAAGGACATCTGTTTGCATGGTCTAAAAATGATTTTAATTCAGTTACTGGTCTTTCATTTTAAACGTTTTTAATTATTTGGAATTTAATGCACTGTACTTGACAATAACATACCTACACGCTAAAGTAACATAAATTAGGAAGTATTATTATGTATCCAAACAATATTAAATGTACGAGTAGCATAATCAATCCGTTTTGTCTTTGTGCAGAAATGTATGGAATAGTGCATCAAATACTATTAATTTTACTTCCCACCTATAAGAACGAGAGTTCAGTTATGAATGCCACGCGGTGTCACTGGGATGGGTGATTTCAGGTGGAAAAATTTCCAGCAATATCTCCTGCAGGGAGCGGCTCTAGGATTTCCCAACCTCTAATAAATGGGTACCTGGGGGACAACCCCGAGTGATAAAGGCGGTCGGAGCGTGTTGTTGATCACCACCTCCACAAATGTCCGAGATTCACACACCCAAATATGCATTTATCTTCTACCTTACCCACAAGAACAATAGCAAATGACATATTTGTGGAAGAAAGTTTCCGTCCACGTGTAGAAATTTTACTTATAAACTAATATCCCAACATTCCTTGTTAGGTTCCAGTATTCTGGGTTCGATGCCAGCAAGGGCATGAAGTTTCATTGTGTTTGTTCTTTTATCTGTTTAATTTAACTCATCATCATAGTCACATACTGAAGACGTAGGTAGATATTCAAATATCAACCAAACAGATTTAGATTTTGAGCAAAGAAATATAAAAGGCAATATTACAATATCTACAAGTGTAGTAAGCAATTCATTCAGGATATCTTATGAAGGAGACTTTTTTTTTACCACATAACATTATAATTGCATTCAGTGTGCCCGTTTCGCCGTCCTTGGGGGAGTGGGGAGGGCCACCAAACTGGGCCGTCTCCCTTGATACCGTCAAAACCTTTTTTCTGCTTATATAAGCGTTGATATTTGTTTGTCAGAGTTTATTTTTAAGCCCACTTTATGCAAGGAAAGGCTAATTGGGACTGGTCCTGTAGTTTGAAATGGGATCCGAATCACTATGCGCCTCTACCGGGTGCGTGGCTATCTGTTTTAATAAGAGTTGAATTTATTGTCGACAAGAATTAATTGAAGTTACTGCTACATAACATAATAAGTATATTGCAAAATAATGTAGCAATTGAAGCTTTAGATGAATTATTTTGATGCCATTGTGTAGGTATTAAATAAACACATACCTACAACAAACGTGTTCTTTAACATTGATTGAGTTGGTGTTTTAAGTCCACTTTATGCACAGTAAGGCTAATTGAGACTTGACCTACAGTTTAAAGTGGGATTCGAACCACTATGTGCCTCCACCGGGTATCGAACCCGGGACCCCTTGATTACAAGGCGACGACGCTACCACTGCGCCATCGGGGAGACTATGTTTTCTTTAACAGTAACACTTAAAGAATTTTTAAAATAAGGCTATTATTTTTCGTCATTAAAACAGTAAATATATAACATGGTCCTGCTTTTCATTGGAGGAATGTTTAAAGTAGGAGGATCACGGTAGAAATATGGTGGGTGCAGGGTAGAAAGTAGGAAGGTGCTGGGTGAAAAGTAGGGGGCGCCAAAATCTGCCTCGCCCAGGTGAAAGCCACCCCTGTGTGCATTTAACTTCGAAAGTTGTGCTTTATTTTGTAACCCACCTGTCCTATGAAGCGAGTACCAGGTATCCTTTGATGTCCAGAAAGGGATTTCAAACATCAACTGTGGCACAGACACAACGATAGCCTCAACCAGTGCCAGTGTTGATAAAGCTTCCAAATGATAATCCATCACGCAGATCACTTTAACTTCAACCTGACTCTCTCTTTCCTTGTCGTGCATATGTACAAGGGTTCTGGTGCCGTACAGAATAACTAATGTCGCCCTGAAATTAGAAAATACATATTACTTATAACCAGATAGGTTAGACTACTCGTTAATGTTGGTAATATTGTAAATGTATAGCAGGAAACAATTTCAAACAGAACCTGGCAACAACGGATAGTGACAGTTGACGACGGAAAAGAAGCTGATGTGTTGAATTTCGTGTTGCAGACCTTCTTTCGTAAACAGGACTTTTGTGTGTACCGTGCAAGCTGACATCACTACTTCTATGCTTGTTTAGTGCAAGAATACATTAATCTTTGGCATACAATAGGCTGTTTGTAATACTTTTCCTCATCGTGTGTGCGTAAGTTTATACGATTTCGTGCCTCATTTCCTATTCGCTGTTCCGAGGTAAGTTATTCCAGTACAGTTTTGCTGAATATTACATTCGTTCAAACCAAAATCTGGTTGCATACTTTCTCTATGTATAATGGATTCAGTCAGTGTCGTGTCGTGATGTTATGTCTACGCTACGCAACTCATGATTCACGTAATGTTCGATGACGGACTTTGTCAACTCGTAGATGGTGCCACATGCAGTCCTAAAACTATCTTCTAATACGTAGTTTCTTACACAGAAAACCATAATCTCAATCCATTTTCCTATATTGCAGGATGAGAGAACGATTTTGTTTCCCTGAGCTTTCCTTATGTACACAGAAGCTAATCAGGACTGGATTCGAACCACTAAAATTTGCATTTCATACAAATAGAACTTGGAGTCCATGGATATGTAGATGAAGGGAAGGGCCCTAGTTCCGAACTATCATTGTAATGGTACACTCGCCTCAATTAGTACTCCGGCATTATTGTTTACACAGCATATTTGCAGAAGATACAATTCAAAATACAAGTGTATCAATATACGCTGTATAAAACACAACTTATTACTATAGATCGACCACAAGGAAAAAAAACCTTGGGACGAAAAGTCCCCGCGCAACTTTCCCTTCTTCTCTCCACCTCGGGCCATAAGGAAGCATGGTCCACTCTCCCCCTCCCCTTCTCGCGGGGGTACGGTGCACAGGAGTAGCGGGTCTGCGCAGGTTGTTTTGCTCGTGGTTCCACTATAACTTCGTTGACCCTGTACACGCACACTTTTAACATAATTCGATTGCTAGTTATGTCTGAACACACACTTCACAGGTTGAGTGGTTATTTACTGCGTGTTTTCTGTAGAATGATTTTTTTACTTTCCGTGTACTCTCTTATGTGCGTACTTGTTTGCTATTCGTTTACCCTCGTCTTGGATATGGACTGCTGCTGCTACGTCACGTGACGTGAGGTGCGAAGGGGTATTATCTCTTAAATGCGTTCGTTGTTAGGTTAGGCAGGCCAGGCTTAGGGCTCCATGCACTAAAATAACGACCATAAATGTTTCCAACACCTGATCACGTAATGTTTGGTCTCGAGCACGAAACCCCTTTCGAGCCTCGCGTGAAAATCCGCCGATACTGCGTGTCGGAGTCGGATCGTAAACCAAGAACGGCAGCGAAGCGCTGATGCTCGCGTAAGCTACTTTCAAATCATAATTTATTCGGTAATTAGTAAAGTTTTAAGTGTTCTAATTAGCTTCAAACTTACCTCGACAATCGTTTCTTGTATTCTAAAACACTTCACAACCATTTTACAAAAATGAAACTGAAGTGGAAATTTTTAGGTGTCAAATATTTGCTAGAGCTTTGCGATTAACTGAGAGAATGCTATGGTTTAACGTGATAACAGTAATACAGGTTCGGGGGGGGGGGGGGGGTTAGCTGGCTGGAATTGTAACATTATTCCTCACTTCGAATACTGATCTCACATCAGGAAAGTATTATACTCTATATTTAATACACACATTTTGTAGTATAACAAGGCCAAAGAATTGCAATGACGAATACCTATTTATTGTTGATAAGAATTGTTTTACTGGAAATTTCTAGAGCATTGTTTACAGTCCTAGCAAATCCCGTCTAAAGAAAGTTGTTCTGTTCACGAGTAGAAAATGTGTGTCAATTATTTATGAGGGGGTTACATCACCCCCTCCTCTTTTCCAAGGGAAAATGGAGTCTAGTCAGGAGAGGGAATCCGTGTTCAGCCCTGTTCCGTTAACGCGCACTCTCTTTGCGGAACGCATTTCATTGACCAATAATAATAAACTTTACCTATACTATATTATAATACCTTACGATAGGATCCAGACCAGTGAAGAGAAAACAAATCCTCAATACACTGAAGACGCGGTCTGTAGGTTGATTCATTCTTTTCTTCCTGTCTTCGTCAAATACAAATTCGCTGTCGTAGGATAAGATCCTGTAGATAAAATACATACCAACTGTTAAACGTTTGCAGTAGTAATTCCGAAAGCGCACTTATACTTTTAAGGTTAAGTGAAAATACAGTTTTAACTAATTTACAGTATTAAGAATCGGTATCTGGTTTTATCATTCAATGCCAACTGATTGGTTTCTTTCCCTACATGATGCCTCTCCGGTAACGTAGTGGTAAAGTCATAGCCTTGTAATTAAGGGCTCCTAGATTCGATGCAGGGTGGGGGCATATTGTGGTTTACATCCCGCTTGAAACTGTAGGTCCAGTCCCGATTAGCCTACCTGTTCATAAAGTGCACTTAGAACAACAACTCAACCCAACTCTTTCCCTGGATGCTTGCCAGTAAGTTTGAAAATGATGTAATTCTACACTTTAAGTAAATAGAATAAGCGAAACTATTAGTGGTGTAGTCGTAAAATAAATAGTATCGAGACACTTACAACTGGCATCACAATGATACAATACAGTAAAACCTCGTTAATCCGGACTAATGAGTGGGATAAGTTGACCGGTTTAACGAAAGTCAGGATTAACTGAAATAACCTAAAAGATCATTAGGAAGTGCATTAAAACTCCGGTTTATTGCAACAAAACACGTTTATTATGGTGTATTAAAGGGCATAGGCCTAAATACACTATAGCTACAGTAACATACAAAGTCTGCGGGAAACAGATTCCTTCATCAGTGGTTGACTACCTTTTCTTTACGAAGTTCTCTTGTTGACTTCTAGCCACAATTAAAACCTTGCATTCTGCTTTTTCTTTTCTTTGGCCTGTCCGGATTAAGCGAAGTCCGGCTTATCGGGGACCGAATTAACAAGGTTTTACTGTACTAATAATAAATACGTTAAGCTACACAACATGGTGTTATAGTTGTTAACGTGATGTTCATTATTATTATTACTAGTTATACACAATTAACGTACATTGCCGACCTCAGTGGCAGAGTGGTTAGCACAGCGCACTAGGACGCGAGGGGATCCCGGGTTCGAATCCCGACCTAGGCATGGGTATTCATTTTGAATGTCCCTTCATTAATTTCATCATATCATCACTAGCCTCAACTTCGCGATTAGCCAAAGTGGAAGAAAAGAGAAGTAAAATATGCCAAAATCAATCAGTTAACTTACAGTAAGATTTCAACAGACTACGCAAGCAAGTCCGCTAAAATGTACTGTACGTGGCAGAAGAGGCAGACGCCAATAGTCGACAGCGAGGGGAACATTTTGTCTGCAAACGGAGATAACAAATAACTGTTGTTGACAAGAATAACATCTCACGGAATTATTTACACCACTGCCCTACTCTATACATCTTTCCTTTACAGATCCAATAAACATGCTCTAAGCTGCCTTTTGCCCCATCATACAGAGAAATGCACTTATATTTAGCATAGCGCTATCCCGCCGTTTATCACGCAGAGGTCCCTGAACATACGGCGCACACTCTCTGTACATCTCTATGCATCCATAAAAACTGCTTCAATCCATTGAGGGACGACCACTCTCTGACATCTGAGAGCCTGAGAATATGAGAGAGCGTAATGGATAATAAACCTTTTGGATAATAAACCTTTTCCTGCTCCCACAAAAATAGGCAATAATTAGGCTGGAGAGTTCAATGAACTAATCGATCTCTAACTATGCACTGGTAACGATCAGGCTGGAAAGTTCATACGAACTAACCGATCACTGATTCAACCCAAGGTAGATAGAGGTTAGGTAAAGCCATCCGAAGATTGTCGATCTTGCACGAACGCGTGACGTCACCGGAGAAGCAGTGAGCTCGGCTGAAGCAGACGGCCCCTAGCATTTATATGGGAGATTCAGAGAGCGAAAGTATATTATTACTTTTAGAAGGGGGAAAATAATAATTGTCATCCTCCAAGATGATATTGAGGCATCCTTTTAAAGATTAGTAACATAATTGAAAACGCGCTACTTTTAAAAGGGGGCAAAGTACTACTGCTTCAATAACTAAATCGTAAAGAAAGTAATAAAGGTGACTACTGCATATTTCTTCGTGCAATAAAGTTAACAATTTCAAAAACATTACACTAACTTTTGCAGCTTAGCAACACATGTAAATAATGAATTATAGGAAAATTCTCTTTTATTTTTTAAAAATAAAACGTTAAAAACATACTAATTTGCTTAGGCTCTTCGGAAACGGAACGGAAGATTTATGAGATTTTTTGTGAACTTATAATGCAAATGTTTGAGGCCACCCAATGTTTTCGAAACGTTGGCGGCTCTGGTTGTATTAAGAACACATATTTTTTAGTATGTAAGAATTCCTTGCCACACGTTCAATTACTGGTACCAAGCAAGCATCTAAAATATTTTTAGAAGGGAGGCAGTAACATGTATATTATACCTAGGTACATGTATCTAGCGTGTGGAAGTAACAATTACTTTCTTTACGAATTCTAACTGTAAGTATTTACTTTTAAAAATAAGTAATTGTAAGGGTAACAGAGTTACTGGTTTGTAACTGAAGTAACGTTATCAACAGTTACTTTACGACACTTAATTGTTAATCAATGATAATTAATTCTTGTAATGTAAATATACAAAAACATAAAAATGTACCAGAAAGGTAAAGAAAACGCATTTTAGTCTATTTTATTCCAATTAATGATCATTGATTGGTGTAATTGTTTGCAAGATAATTTCCGGCAGAAAGCAACTATGAATGTTTTTAAAATGAGTAACTATAACTCAGTTACTTTTTGAATCGGTAACGGGAACCTCGTTACTTTTAAAAAGTTACTTTCCGAGCACGGATTATGTAATCTAATGACGTGTAGAATTCTTATTAAAAGTAAAAGTTCAGGCAATGACAAAGTTTTTCTTGTTTTGGGAATAGGAGAGGCAAGAAGTAAGGATTGACTAAATGAGGAGGCTATGGGGCTGTCAAAACTGCAATCTAAAAATAATAGCAGTTAACATTAATAACAGAAAGCATTCCATACCATTGCATCATCAAGAACGTAAGGAAGATCTGTCCCACGATGAAGCTCCCTATAGCCAAGCAGCCCTTGACGGTTGAATTTTTCTTGAAGTGCATCGCCGACATGTAGACGATGGCGCATATGTTCAAGGCATGCGTGACGGCGGTCATCACCGCGAATCCAAAATCTTTGCAGCCCAGTAAGAGGCTGGGCAAGAGCACTCGTTCCAAATCCTCTTCTTCAATGAGACCGCCATCCTGATTAGAGCCAGTGGCCATCTTCTCTCTCTCGGTTTTCTCCAGTTTCTCCTCAGTGTCTTGGATTTGTTTCCTTCTCTCGGACACCAGACAGAGTTTTCCCTTAGCAAACCTCGGTCTTCTGTTTGCAGCCAGGCGACTCCTTTTTGACTTGATACCTGCAGTTTCCTTGAGCTCTGTTTCTTGCTGGAGCGGCAGGCTACAGTCAGAGGTGGACTGAGCGTAGGTAGCTGCTAGCTTATTTAAATATAATGTCTTAACCTGAGAATTCCCACCTACCTTGTGCACTCCAGAACTGGAAGACTCACCAACAAACGACACTACCTTTTCACGATCCTTGTCAGTTGGCAGCATAGAATGATTAAACGGTTTTGACCAGAATTTCTGCTTGCGAGATGACCCCGCATATTCTTCCTTATTGAGCAATGGCTGTGGTGTCAAGACAAGATATTCGTGTTTCCGCTCTCTCCTAATGTTTGGACTTGGGCTACCCAGAAGATCCAAGCTAGTTTCGACTCTTTCCGTGTTATCGTGCTTCAGGCACTTGATGCAAATCAGACGGACATCTGTCGACCGGTTACCGCACTTGCTACACTTTTGCAGGTACGTTGGGAGACCTCGCAGATTCAGACTCGTATCTGATTTCCAAGTCAGTTCCATCGAAAAGTGGCTCTCAGAGTCTTAGCACCAACAAATTGTTGAAAATATAAATGACTAAAACTTGTAATTTGTTGGATGCTGCTAGGAAACGATATCTAACAGTTCATCTGTGCATATATTGTTGTATCTTAAATTCTCTGCAGTTCTGTTGATTCTGTATACAAAATCCACCGTGAATCCAAGAACGGTGAAAGAACAGGTGGAACCCAACTTGCCAGTTAACCGAGAATTAATTTGTTAACTACACACTACATGCTATCCCTGCTTGCAAGTTTTTTAACGGTGTCACCATGTACAGTGTTTTCGTTTGGTTATTGTGCCTCTGGAACGCGGCCGCGTAGCGTCTGGAAGCACGCCACTTGTCGGCGAAATCAGATATACGTATACCTTCAACGCAAGCGTATTTGGTAGCCCTCCAAGCTGAGATATCGTCAAGTTTTCCTTCGGTACGCACACTGAAAAACACTGCAATAGACCTAACTCTGATGTAGAATATGCTATGGTCAACAGATGAATGTCATCGGAAGATGGCACATCTCTGTCTGCCTGCCGTGAATGTCAATATTTGATTTAATACAGGTAGATGTTAGAGAAGGATTAAACCAAATTTTCTTCCGTGCTGTTTCCTAAGGTGATAAACCGATATGTGTTAAGTGTTGTAAGTGTCATTAGTGTTGTGTGTGTCATTAGTGTTGTCATAATACCAGAGCATAAGGGCAATTTAGAAGAAATACATATCACGATTCTTATGTCAAAATAACTCGTGCAGAAGTATGAGGAGCCGATTTTTCAGGAAGCTTTCTCAATAGATGTTGAAAGTAGGGACATTTTCAACATCTTCTGTGACGAAAGTACGTGATGAGCAGAGCTAGGAATTTTAGGTGCAAAAATTTGCCAATAAAGGTGCAAAAAAGGTGCCAATTTTTGTACAAAAAAGGTGCTAAAATAGGTGCTAATTTTCAGATGTAAAATTTATTGTGAGCAGTGCATACATATATGATTCAGCTTGTCTGGATAAACACATAAGAGTATTCTCTGGTTTTAAATCGTTTAATATAACTAAGCAAAGAAAATTCTCTGATACATTAGAAAGCGACATAAAGGAAAACATGCTTCTTCTTACTTGCTTAGAATTAGTCATCTAGAAAATTGTTAAAATAGATTACATTCAAAATTTCTATGTTCTTCTGAGTGAGGCTACATCTGCGGTCACTAAGCAGATACTTGTAAGTTGAAAAAGATCGTTCAACGTCAACAGACACAAGTGGTGCATATTTTGTTTTCAACCGGTAATCCACATCCTTGTTGGTTGCGACTTCTTGAACATCAGGGTTTTTGGTTAAACTTTGTTCTAACTTCTCTTTCCCGGCCCCTTGCAGCTCTCGTTGCACATCCATCAAAACAGCCCACTGTGCTTTCTTTTCAGGACACTGCTCCTCCAGTTTTGTGATTGCAGTAGTAAGGAAAGAGAAGCCATGTACAATATAGAGTTCATCTTGCAATTCCTGTTTAAGTGCAAGTTTTTTGGCTTTTTCTACAGCTGAGGAATTACTAGGCAAAGCATCTAAAAATTTCGATATTGTATGGAAATGATTGCAAACTGCAGTTTTTAACCATGTACCCCATCTAGTGAGGATGGGAGAGGATGGTAGTGGAAGTTTCGTAATTTCTACGTACTTCTGTATTCTAGGAGCCTTTTTCAGTATTTTCTTAATGCTAGAAACAAATTCGTTCACATATGTATATTCATCTTTAAGAGCTTCACAAACTCGATGCAAAGCATGAACAATGCAGGTCACATGTTTTAAATTAGGATATATATTCTTCAGATCAGAAAATGCAGCTAACATGTAAGATGCTTGGTTGAAGAACTAACCACACACTATCATATTTTACGCCCTCCGGCCACAATACAAGACATGCATCATTGAAACTTTGCATTACACTTGCATTATCTGTTTTGCCGAGAAAATAAGTTTTTAAAAGCATGGGTTTCACTTGATGTCCATTGAGAGGTGCTACTACAACCTTAGTGACAATGAAGTTCGACCAGTCACAAATATAGGAGTGCGTTGTGAAAGAAGGAGAACACATGCATATGCTGAACATATTTTATTCAGCAGGCTACATGAAACAAAGGAAAACAAATTTCCGCTGCAACGCAGCAATGTATGGTGTCCACACAAAATAAAACATTTTCGTCCATCTACACGTGACATTGAAGTTCGACCACTGTTAGATGGGATCCTGTTTACCATGGTGTGACGCCGCCCCGTCGGCGAATAACTGTGGCAATGCGTCGGGGCATGCTGCGGACGAGTCGTTCAAGGTATTCCACATCGATGCGGTGCCATTCCTCCTGCAGGCAGGCGATAAGAGCAGCCACTGTCGTGGGTCCCCTCTATTGCACACGTCGCTTAAGAACACGCCACACATTCTCAATGGGCGAGAGGTCGGGACTCGATGGTGGCCATGGCAGAGTTCGCACGTGATGGCGAGTCAACCATTCTCTTGTCAGCCGCGCTGTATGAGGCCTGGCATTGTCGTGTTGAAAGATGAAACGCTGCCATACCATCACTGACGCAGGTTTCTGTACCCGACGTGCATAACATTTTACTTCATTCTGTTCCTCCTTCCGACAAATGACTGTTTTCCGTATTTTCCCGTACACAACATTGAAAATGGATTCGTCCGTCCACAAAACCCGGTTCCACTGCCGAAATGTCCATCCCCGGTACATTCGTGCCCACCGTAGTCGATTGCCTTTGTTCAACATGGAAAGGAAGGGTTTAAGTTTCGCTTTGTACACTCCGTAACCGCATCGCTGTAGGTAACGGCGAATGGTTCTGGTTGACACTTCAATGTGAAAGCGTTCTCGAGTCCACAGTCGTAATTCGGCCACAGAAACATGATTGTTTGTCTGGATATAGCGCCTAAATATCCGTAGGTCACGCACGCTCAGCAGGTGTTTTTGACCGGGAGCCTTACCTGGCTCTGTAGTACCCGTATTTTGGTGGTGTTTGATGATGCAGTTGACGGTTGACTTGGGTAAGTTCAGTTGGCGCCCTTATTCCCGTTCACTGAGTCCATCCCGTTGCAACTCCACCACTCTTCTCCTCACGGTGTTGTCAATGGGTTTGCCCCTGGCCATGGTGATGATGCACTGCGGTTCCTCGGTGCACAGCACGCGCTTATATACGGCGGACTCCCTTATCGTGTCTGTGACGTCATGCTTCCGTCGAATGCGCCACTTTCTGGAATTCTCCGTATGGGTCTGGTGCCTGGTCGAAGTTCAATGTCACGCGTATATTTCCCCGTTTTCGTTCTTTACGTGACCTTGGGTGCAACATGCTGGGATCACGATTCTTGCCTGCTCACACGCCTCCTCTTACACACATGCGTCACTTCTGCGGGTCACCCATTCCACCGACTATGCTTCTGTGCATTTAATCACGTATTCCTTTCTGGTCGAACTTCATTGTCACCAAGGTTGTAAAATGTTCAAAACGTACCTGTTTTGCCTATCTGTGGTTTCATCTAGTATGAAATAGACTGGATGATCAGCTACTACTTGCCTGATCTGCGAGATTTTAGCTTCATAAAGAGGTTGAAGGTAAGATTTCCTTAAGGTGGCCTCATCTGGAACTGACTTCCCAGTATATTTTTGCAGATATGATTTCATGACAGGATTGTTAAGTTTCGAAAGAGGTATCGATCAGTCGATCACAGACTGCAGTTACCTTGCTAGCTGAGACGGGAGAAGGAAACGAAAACAAAACAGTTTTCCTACAACAATTCGTAAACAATACAGCATAGGACCAAAAGGAGCACAACTTCTAGCAATTGTAACGCGTCATTGTTGGCACTGTTTAAAGTCCGCGCGCTTACTACATTAACGTCCAAGAACTGAAGAAAGCCGATTCATTGTTGTGCGGTAAACAAGTATCTCGTGCCAAAAAGCCGTGCCTCGAATGTGGGTGGGGTTAAACAACGCGCGAGTTGTATTTAAAAAAAATGATAAAGATGCAAAAAGGACGAAAAGGTGCAAAAGGTTCTGAGAATGTGAAAAAGGTGGGAAAGGTTCTGAGATTGTGAAAAAGGTGGAAAAAGGTGCAACCGAAACACCATGAGTAGAGTTCAATACCTGCTTATTTTGGGGATGAATCACTTTTTTACCCATTTTCACACAAAAAAATTTAAGGTGCAGCACCTAAAATTCCTAACTCTAGTGATTAGTTTACTTGTAATTGTGATTTTTTAAATTTAAAATAATTAAAACAAATACGTGCGATTGAGTTGAGTGGTTACGTACATCAAATTACGCCAGCAAGCCATGTGATTTCAGTCGCTAGGGGGTCGCCGTCTAGCGGCACAATAACCAAATGTAGGCTCTATAGTTCGATTCCTGTTTGGGCACATTTCAGTGATCCGCGCTGTTTTTCCTTCCATAACTTTCAGGTACTAAATTATAACTGTAAGTGTGTAACTTTTCAAAGTCGGTTTCTGAGCAAAGAAACTCCTTACTTAAAAAACTCTCCAAGCATTAGTTTAAGAAGTAGTGAACAGAGAGTAGTTGAATTGACGACACACTTCTGTTTAGATCGACTTTGATGACTCGGAAAGAGGAAATACTCATCTTCTCCTACCTTTTGCAATAATTCCCAGTGAAGCAGCTTTAAATGTTACCTCACCTTTCTCTGTAGGGACTTTTGTTCATTTTCCGTAGGGAGCCTCGTCGACCCCGGAAGCAATTCTCGAGACTTGGAGGGATTTTCAAGTTACCTACCTTAATGAGCAAGCGGATCCTTGTTTTTCAACTACGTGCAAATGAATTGCAAGACGATGTAACCTTTTGCAAATTAATTCAGCAGTCTTAGCTTGTTCCATTTTAAAAAAGAAAAAAAAAGACGTTAATGCTCTTGTGAGGAAATATTAGTCATTATTTTTTCCTAAAAAGAACAATTAAAAAAAACAACAACACAAAGGCAGATTATATGAAATTTCCAAGGGCTTTATGGAGTACTTTACAAAGAAAATTAATATATGTATGGAGATAGTACAAGCACGTGCCAACTAAAAGAGTGTCATATTGTTTTCCTGAAAAACAGTTACCAAGGTGAAAATCAGAAGAAAGCGGATTAGTATTGGAAGCAAATAATGTAGGTAAAAATAAGAACATAAAAAAAATAATCTAGTAAGGTTAAAAATGAAAAATATGGCTCTCTCCAGTGAATACAAAGAAAACAATTCGCAACCATACTTGTATTACCATTAAATTAAGTGTTTCGTATTTTTGTTTGTGTTTATTTTCTGGCAGAAAGCAACCGTGAGCCATAGGGTTGTTTTACATAAGTGTAACTGTTGTTTCGAAAGTCTTTTAACGACAGCTAAATAGGTAAACGGAAAATCACTAATTAACATAACATAGTATCTTTAAGTTGTAGTCACTTTGAACTACTATCACTTGTGTCAGCATAGCAAGTAGACTCATAACTAGTATTTCTCTTTCGATAAAAAATACACTGTATGTGAGCACTGTGTACACACACACACACACACACACACACACGTGTCTGTGTGTGTGTGTATAGGTAAGGTAAGAAAAGTTACCCTACATATACTGTGCCATGAAGGCACAATTTTTTTGGTATTCTTAAACAAAATATTTTAGTAATTACAAGCAACATTTGGTTATCGGAAACAAAAAGCATAACCAAACAGCTCAACCAAACTTTTTTGGTAATTCCAAACAAACCAGTTTTTTCTGTGTGTTCCCCACACATTCTCGATCTAGGAAATTTTTTGGATGTGATGTAAGCAGCACCACACCACACTCCGGCCGCCTTTACCTTCTGGGTTCCCCCCAGGTACTTATTGATTTGAGGCTGGATGAGCCGCACAGCCGCTTTATGCGGGCAGAAGGCTGGAAAAATTCCGACCTTAGTTCCCCCACGCCGTGAATCGAACCTGGGCCTCCCGCGTGCCAGTCAGGCGCCGTATCGACTACATATAGATTCTTATACATATTTGTGTGTGTGTGTACACATGTGAATATTGTTGTAAATAGAGTGAGTCAGAGTTAGAGATATCTAAATTTTTACAAATCGGAATAGAATATTTGCAAGGATTTAAATTTCACGATGGCTAATTACTAATTTGGCCCAGTACGTAAGTTATTTAAAACATTTCTACTACTTTCAACTATTATGTGATCGATTTGGCCTTGAGCGTTCTAGGTTGAAAAGTAACACAACTTTTACCTCAGTTACAAATTAAACTATTGTTAGACTTGAAACTTCCCAACAATCAATCTCACAGGGACACTTTGTCAACTTTGTACGATTTCACCCTCGAAATCCGTCAAGAACTTTGATTTACGGTCTATATACACAAATATCTCTTCTTCATGATCGATCATGAAATTCTTAGGCCTACTGTACCGTTATTCATCATGCAGAATTATACAGTTTACCTTACGTGCGGGAAGAAAAGTAGATTCTAAATGGAAACTCGCATGATTAATGTTTAGTCGTTTTCCACATACTTGACCTGGCAACCTTGCTTCTCGTGAGGAAACGTCCGGTATACGTCATGGTATCTTTGAATTCCGGGAAGAGGAAGAGGGCGAAATCCCTTACCCAATGCGTCCGTTTGTCTGAATTGATTTTGTCATTAGGGGGTGCCACCTTGATCTTTTCCCTCCTCTCTCCACGTCATACATCTTGCAGGGAAAACCTGTGTAATCAGCGTTGCCAGATATCGGAAAACTTCCCTTAGTGGGAGATTTTGTGCTCGTTAAAGGGAAAAACGGGAATTTTTATTGCGGAACGTGTGACTTTTGGTGTCCTGAAAGATTTTCTTAGTTCCGTGAATTTTCCGGATTTTGTATTAATTTAGAGTCAGTTGTAATTTCTTTGCTGTTTCTACAATTCTGCAATGAAGGCCATTTTTACAGGATAATGTGTGATTCCCATAAGTGAGTCAGTGTGGGAAATTTAACGAACAAAAGGGTGTCTACTGGCCAAATGTTGTGCTAAATTATTTACACAGAATTTAAATTCGAATTCTCATTGAAATATCTCAACTATACTCTGTCCCAGCTAACTGTGGAGCAGGCAAACGAAAACAAGTCTCTGCGCAAGTAGTGACGCGAGACGGCTCCACCAATGAACACGTGAGAGAAACGGAATTGCGTGGAGAGGGGGAAAGCAACTGAAGTTACCAGCCTTCTCAGCAGCGTGTACTGCTTCGCCCTGGCCAATAGATTTCCTTCGTTTCTTTGACGCTATGCGCAGCCTTGGTCCACAGTTAGCTGGAACAGGGTATACATTGAAAAACGCATGGTACTGAGAAGTTATCCGAACACAGATAATACAAAATAATCAATATTCCACGCCATCTTTATAATCCTTGTTTCATTTTTGGCCCTCGAGTTAGATGAGAAAAACTTTTTAAAAGGTAAAAAAACAACTTAAAATCTCAGAGCTCCAACTGCGTTGACGTAGTCGGTGGATCTATTTTCTTGCCGCGAAAGCTCGCTATGGGTGGAGCATGCGTGACAACATGCGCATTAGTCAGTTGCCTGAATATAAGTGGTTAGGTAGGTGTGATGTCAAATCCCGGACTCGCTTTCAACATGTCCATTGTATTCCGTTATAATTTTCTTTATTTTTTTAAATAAGTCAACTTTACTAAATCTTACCTATTTTGGAAATACAAGTGGAATTTTGACTTGCACCATTGACTAACATTATTTGCCATCAAAGTTTTAAAAAACAATTAAAGAACTTACTATTCTCCCAACAATACATTAACCTACATATGTAAACAATTGCAACTGCACTTACGCATCACACAATGCATACCTAACACCCCCCCCCCGCACACCCACAATGAATTACTAAAGACTTATTACTTATCTTTTATACTTATCAATTCAATGTATCATTTTATTATTGTTTAATCTTTATATTATCTTTATTGTATTATGATGAATTCATGATCAATGTGTTTTTTTTCTATGTTTTTATTCATTTATTCTATCTTTGACAAGGGTTGGTTGTAAGAACGGCCCACGAGGCCGAAACACGCCTGCTTAAATAAATACCATTGTATTCTATTCTATAAGTATACACTTGTGATTTCCACTATGTCGTAATCTACATAGACCTGTACCCATCACCAGACGTCCAAACGCAGAACTAATATGTGTCATTAGGTACATAGTTTACAGATAGAAAGCATGACATTTATTTCCAAGACTTTAATGATCTGTATATTTTCTGTACAGCTTTTATGTTCAAGACAGTTCTAATATCATTCCGCATCATGCGTCCAATCGTCTGTGGGAACTAATATTTGTACTTTCATGCATAAATAGGCATGATAATATTATTTTACATTGCATGCATCCTCTTTTAAGCAACTTTCGTGATTACAAACACGAAATGACATTCAATTTCTTCTCTTACAAATGTTTGTATGACTGCAGAGGGCAGAGCAAGAAAGGGTGAGTAACATCCAAATTAAATTATAAGGTTCTGTTGATTGTTTCGTTTCTAGTCTGTGTAGAGGTGACTGGAGAAATGTCTTACATCTACAGAGTGATCACAAAGTCCCATTACCCCCTATCGCGTGTCCACATCGTCATAGATGGTCGCATTGTATTAATGTGAGATCATGGCAGAAGACAACTCGGAGGTAGTGTGACAATTCGTTATGATTTAGTCCAGAGTGTCTGTGTGTACACCATCGTTTTCATAACAAAGTATGATTCTCCGCCATGTACGATGGCGATCATCATGATCATCATCATCAGCCATGATTTAGATGTAGATCCTGCAACAATAAGAAACAACAATTCATTAACATCTACGTAATACATAGGGGGTAATGGGACTTTGTGATCACTCTGTATATTAATCTTAATTTTAATGATATATTTTTTTTTAAATATATATTTTTGCCGCACCGATCTGTGGGCAAGATCAAATATTCAACTTTTTCTCACTTCAAGATTCACAAAGAAAACTGATGCTTGGTCTTGAAACCGGGAACTTCGGCGGAGAGATCGAAAATCGACCACTTAACGCTTTCGGCCACCTAGCAACTCAGTTTTTAACAGTTACTTTTAGTTACTATTCTGTGCATTTCAACCGTATTGAACAAAATTATGGCTTAGTAAAGAAAATAGTAAATAATCGTCATGTATCCATTTGTTACGAGCAAATGTTTTGCGTCACTTTTTCTTTCACACTTCCAGGTGTGTTTCACCTATGTGGCTTCTAGCAGCCATGATCGAGGCCAGTTCTTATAATCGTATGAGGATAAAGCTGCCGGGCGGGAGATTCTAACACAGATATTCGTGATTTGAAACAAACGTGCAGTTGGTGCAGATGTAACGAACAGCTACGTGGTTACGAGTTATCCCAGAAAAAAGCAACTAGAAAAGTGAGAGGGAGAAATTTAACACCAACAAAAAAGAGAGGAAATCTAGTAAAAAGTAGAAATTACATGTCGAAACGTGAACGTTTACAGCCAGAAGGAAATTTAATACAAATTTGAGAAGTTTTTCGGGAAAAAGGGAAATTTGCACAACGAATAGGGAAATTTTGTCCTTGGAAACACTGAGAACACTGAGTGTAATCATCCCCCACTCGCTCAAGATTCTGAGGAAACCGAGGTTAGCTCCTGAAAGAGCTAAGTTCAGGAAGGGGTCGAGGGTTCCTCGAAAGAGAGGGAGGAAAGGGGGGAGGGTTGAAACTCGGATGCAATGAAGCAACAAATTTGAGGCAAAGTGAATTTCCTGGTGTCTATTTCGGGGATTAGCGGATTGCGGGGAGGAAAGGGAGGGGAGAGAGGGGAAGAACCCTGAATCAGAATTCCAATGATCGTTTCTATCTCATTCAGACCCCCGCGCAAGGAAACTATAAGGTCAAGCGTGTTGTTTTAGAAAAACAGAAAGACGAGGGTGGTTTGAACATTTGTACGCTTGTCATCCTGATAATTAACTCCACCCCTAGAAGCGCGTAACTGAGGTGGAGAACGTCATAATTCAATACCCTGCTGAGCAAAAACAAGTACAAGAGCGAGAACGGTAGCACAGAATGCCCGCTTAGCCAATGCCTTCTTACATCAAGGCCCATGCAGATTCACTTTATATACCTGCAACGTCATCATTGATGGGTCTCAGATCGCAATTTTATATCAGCATAGCAGTCGCAAAAGTGTGGAATAGGCACAATATTGACGTACTTTTAACGTCTAGAGTGCGTGAATAAAGCGTGATAATTGCAGTATAGTGATATCACGTTGCGATACATCGCTTACTAATGATGACGTTGATTGTAAACAGCATTTTTTCACAGGCCTTGTTATACGAAAGCATTGACTGATTAGGAAGACGATTTAATGTTTCAAATTTTACAGCGTAAAGAAATTGGGGACTCAAGGCAAAATATATATTTCGATATAAGTGAATGTAAAAGGAAAATGAAGCTGATCACCAAATGGGAAAGACCGCAAGCATCTTTCTCTTTGCACCGTCTGGATGGGATAAAACGTACATGAAATATTTTCTCATGGGTTTTGCGTCTGAGATTATCCGATTATTCTCTCTCTCTTTCTCCATATTCTTTTCACTTTTCTCTCCTCTCCCTCTTTTATCCTCCTTTCTCTATCTTCCTTTCTATCTTGCTGTGGCGACGCTTCTAATTTTAATATTAATCCTGAACTAACGGTAACCATTCTGTTCTTGTCAGTGTTTGCAACTGACTAGTTACTCGTAACGCAGTTACAAGTAACAGTTCCTTTTTTTAGGAATTCTAGCTGTAACTAAATACTTTTCAATACGTATAATTAAGTAGCTGTAACTTAAACAGTTACTTATTTGCAATAGAAGTAACGCTATCAAGAGTTACTTTACGACAACAATTAAATTGTCAACTTGAAAATTTGTAACGTGTTGAAAGAGCTAAATTTGGCATCTATGCTTCCAACACTGTTTTGTATGGATGCTGTGGTGAAAGTATATTCGTGGAATCGCCTAAGGCAAGGAAGTCAGGCTTTGTTGCGTGCCAAATTTGGAACAGTCACAGTTTATTCAATTCGTCATTCCTGATTAAACGAGAAGACTTCAGTGTTCTGGTGGATTGTTGCATTCATTTGTTGCGTAATAGTCGAGCTAGACACAAGTCACTAAGAGAGAGGCTTTAAAATATATACACATGTAGGGAGAGTAAAATAAAATTAACGATCACTAAAGCCAAGCTGACTCCTTGTTCCATTATTTGTTGTGATGATAAAAGTATAGGGTGGTTTATATTATGTACCAGAATAACAAAACGCATGTAAGTCTTCACGCAGTTATTTGATTGTGTGTAATATGTATGAAAGAAAATTTATATCTGTAATTTAAAGTTACTTTTAAAATACTGAGTTACATTTTAAATTGAGTAACTATAACATTAACTCACTTTTTGAACCAAGTAAAACTAATCCTAACTCAGTGTTCGGAAAGTAACTGATCGTTGAATACTTCCTGAAGACGAGTGGAACAGTTCTATTGTAAAGTATTGGCGCGTTCAGTCCAGGTACATCTTGATCCCACCTTAAGCATCAATATGTTCTTCTGGAAGCAGATACAATCCTCTACGATATCTCAGAAGAGAGAGTCTACAATTCCCTGCCATAGAGGAAACCGGCGCAAAGAACTGCTGCTGTAAGAAAGGGACAGGAAGCCAAGGGAAAATAGCAATTTGGGCGAATCCTTGCTCAGATATCTATTCGCTATTTCTGAATTCTAGAAGCAGGAGGTTTAAGTTTCATAGAACCACTCTCCCCGGTTCAGTATTGAATACGCGCCAGATGTTCTCCTTTAGACCGCAACAAACTGCAAATGTCGCCTGTTTCGAAAAAGGGAAGGGTTGGGGGGGGGGGGGGGTGCGCCACGTGCTGCAATTGAAAAACTCGTTGGGAGGGAAACACTATTGGGTTTTTGCCCGCCCTATATCCCCCTGTTATTGTGATTCCCGACTCAGGAACATTTCGCTTGATGTATATGTAACGGAGCGAGGGTATCTTATATTACGAAATCTGACACGCGCGAGTGAGAAAATGGTTATATTCAACTAAATTTTCTCGCCGGTTTAATCTACCGTTATTTGTTCAACTTCTCCTCCATTCGCTTTGTCGTTTGCTTGCTTATTTGATCATTTTAAGGTTGTATGATTTCTGCCGCAAATACAACCGTGTAGATGGAGCCAGTGGCGAATCTAAGGAGATTTTCTCGGATGTGTCAGTTAGATTTTTTCAGCCTTTGATGACATAGCATCAAAAAGGAAGTCGAAACGTTATAGAAATCTTCAACAAAAAGTAATGTTTCAAGAACCAAGTAATTCCAGGTTTAACTGCTCATATTTTATTAACCCTGAGAGAATTATCGCAAAATTTCCAAATATGGCTATATTATTTAGGTACAATGTTTTTCGTAATTCCAGTAGTTTTCATTCTACGTCACGGATTATGGATAAATCATCAAATTGGCTCGAAGGTCCTGCTATTGCAAGATATACAGTAAAACCTCGTTAATCCGGACTTCGCTTAATCCAAACAGGCTAAAGGCCAAAAAAAAAGCAGAATGCAAGGTTTTAAATGTGGCTAGAAGTCAACCATCGCATTCGTCATATTGCTCCGTAACGGACTCCATTGTATTGCTTTACATTTTACTGTACTGTATAGTGTACTTAGGTCTATGCCCTTTAAATACACCATAATAAACGTGTTTTGTTGCTATAAACGGAGTTTTAATGCATTTTCTACTGTTCTTTTAGGTTATTTCAGTAAAACCGGTCAACTTATCCCCTCATTAGTCCGGATTAACGAGGTTTTACTGTACTTACATTTAATAACTAACGTAGGTGAATGTGAGTGAATATGAGTAAAGTCTAGGTTAAACTATATAGAGGGAGTCGGTTGCGAATTAACCATTTTTTTAGCTTTTGATGATGTAATATCAAAAAGGAAGTAAAAGAGAAGCCTTGAACAAAATAATGTTTCTAGAACCAAAGCATGAAAGCAATCTGTTTGAAACGTCATTTTAAAAAAAAACACCAGTCTTAATTAAGAAAATGATTACAAATAGGCTATAGAAAATATATCAGTGTAACGGTGAGCATGAAGATCGAAAAATTAATTCAGGTAACAGATCCAGCGCATTGGGTTTACACCTCTGAAAACGAAACTAGCTGACACTTGATTTCATTGCCCCTAACAATGGCAGGCAGACTTGACAGCCAACGCCCCCCCCCCTTTTCCCCTACGCTCTGAAACCATTCAAAGGGTTCAATACACTTCGGAAACGATTGGATCCATGTGTGTTAAAAATGCGCACACGGTAGAGCAAATGGGTATTTGAACGAGGGTGAAGGTGAGCATTTTTTGTCCCTCACCTCCTCTCTCCCAACTGACATCTAAAATGACCTTTGATTTGAAGCAGACCACTCGATCAAGCTTCTGTGTTCAGTAATTGTCAGTTACCCTTTAGTCATCCGCTCTTGGAATAGTGATTTTCGTGATAGAAAATGCTCTTTGTAAAAGGAAACAAAGGTGTCGCTGATTTTGAATTATTTTAGGACCGACGAGGTGTTGGTTCAAATGTATCAATGTATATTTTATTTAAGAGGATAAGTGTCTTTTTTTCCCAAACACTATATAGTATAGTCGACGCGCTAGCTACGTTAACGACCGGCTGGCTTTGAAGTACACGGAGCGCGCCCACCAGCTCCAACAATCACATTCAACGCAAAGTGTTGCCACATATCTACTCTCCACATCTACTCTACGCCACCTTGTCATGTGACTGAGACTCCACGTGGAGTAGACGAGCAGAATGACAGCTGCGCCCATTGGCTGAAGGTTGAGTGTGATTGGACGAAAACAACTCGCCCGCTATTTATCCCCACCCACGTTTGTGGCGGCGGCTTTCTTTAGTTCTTCGACGTTAACGAAGTAAACGCGTGGACTATATAACCAGTATTCTCTTTAGAAGAAATATAAATTAAAAATTATCCTGTGTTTGTGTGTGCCTGAAAGCCGATGTAATTAATTAAATATTTGTACTAACCGCAGAGGAACCCCGTATCCGATTTTATTGATCTCTGTAGCAAAATGTTTGTAGTGCAATGTTTCAGCAAATCATAATAGTAAAAAAATTATGACGACAAGAATTCAATTAATTCAGATTTAAAGTTAGTCCCCATTTTGAATGACTGCCGCCATGGTTCTGCTGAGACATCTAGCGCTTATTTTCGATATCCATAATTTTGCATTGGGAGCGAGGGTGTATAAGTTTGTATTTAGGAGGGTTTAAGTGCAAATTCTGGGCTAACATGGCCATCAGTTGGCCTTTTTGAAAAAAAAATATTGGGTGTTGAGAAACTCTGGGGATAAGTGGTAAATTTATTTGTTTATTTCGAATACAGCAGGCATATGCCCAATTACAGATTCAAAAAAGCATTGTGTAAACAAAAAATAACATAAGCAATATAAAATCAAGTGAAAATGTGACATTTCAAACTACAAAGTGCTTATAAACGAGAATGCTTCAATTAATATAATTTAGTTACATTTGAATCTAAATATTTCAGAGGTAATAAGCTTATATACAGTAGTAAATAGAAGTAATGAAATAGGAATATTGAATAATGTTGTGTACATAAAAGACACGGAGAAAAACGGGGAACTGAGAAGTTTAAACAAAATTTTGTAACAAATTAGGAAATAATGTATACACGTTGTAATTCAAGGTGGGATTATCATCCAACATAACAATGTTCATTGTATCCTCGTTATATACAGTGTTTAGAGAATACAATGACTTTTCAATGTGAATAGAACGATACTAGGATTATTGCTGGAGACTCAGTTAAACAACGTGTATGCACAACCCCCTCAGAAGTTCTATTTCTGCCATGAGGTCTGGATCTTAACATAGCGTTTAGGACATAAACGTTTAATTGTGAGAAGTGCTGGAGCATCAATTTTTCCATTGACAAATTTGGAAAGGAGAGTTATTTGGTGTATTTGTCTTATTTGCTGGAGTGACGGAACACAACATTTCACAGTGAACTTCGGATAATCACCATCGAGTTTAAATGACGAATACCTCAGAAATTTATTTTGAAGCTTCTCTATTTTCTCAAGCTTTTTCTTGACTACAAGGAGTCCCAAACAAAGTTTCGATCTAGTACATAGTAAAGTAAGAAAGTTCCCCTATTTCTGAATTGGCGGCCAACATATGAATCCTAAATTTCTATGGGCTTCACTGAGGATGCGCACAATGTGTGACTGTAAGTTTAATGTTCGGTCAAAAGTGACTTCGAGATCAGTAACGGTATTATCTCTTAGAATATCCACGCCAGAGATGTTACATGAATATTATATGGGACACTTGTTACGCGTGAATAACACCACTTTGCATTCCTTAAGATTAAGACTCACTTTAAACTTGCTTACCAGAGAAGTAATTGATCAAGCTCTTTTTCTATTAGTTACAGCTACCCCTGTTCATGATTTTTCGAAATATTTTAACATCGTCGCTTCCTATTTGCAGAACCGTAAGCAGTACGTAACGTATAAAGGCCACACATCCGACGAGATAAGAGTCACCTCAGGAGTACCTCAGGGGTCTAACCTTGGGCCACTTCTTTTCACATTACTTATTAACGATTTGCCGGATTCATTTGAAAACTCACACAAATTGCTGTTTGCAGATGACCTGAAATTTTACAGGAAAATAAGCAAACAAGATGACAGTGTGCAACTTCAAAATGATGTTACAAAGTTAGAAACGTGGACAAAAATCAATGATTTAACACTAAATATCAGTAAATGTCATTATGTAATATATACTCGAAAGAAAAACCCAGTTGAATTTCAGTATCAAATATACAACAATACTCTAGCAAGAAATTTTACAGTCAAGGAAATAGGGGTTATTTTTGATTCAAATCTTACTTTTAATAAACATGTAGAACAAATAATTAGTGGAGCGTTCAAGAACCTTGGGTTTATTCTTAGAATGGGGAGGGATTTCAAGAGTATAGAGACATTAAAAGTTTTGTATTATTCATATGTAAGACCCAAACTCGAATATGCATCTGTTATATGGAATACAGACACAGCAAAGTACAGTGTAGCAATTGAAAGAGTCCAATCGAGATTTCTTAGATTTTTAAAATACAAATTTCAGAAAGTTTACCCCACATTTGAACACTACAACAACCTAATATATGAATGTCGGTTTACAAAGCTGTGTCACAGAAGAAGGTTGCATGAAATAGTATTCTTGTGGAAATTGTTAAATCACGAAATAGATGCTGAACATCTACTCTGCCAGATTAATTTTCGAATCCCGTCGTCGAAAACTAGACTAAAGAATGAAGTTTTTCTTATAAAGAAGGCTAGATCCGAAATTAAAAAGAAATCTCCATTGTGGAGAATGTGCACCAGTTACAATAACTTGCTAATCAAGAATAACACCATTGACATCTTTTCTATGAACCTAAGGGACTTCAGTAAAGCCAGTATTAACACAATGGCCTAAGCTTAAACACATAAGTTCGTATTTAAATTGTGTGATAAAGTGTATATATATAAAAATATTTTTAAATATATATATATATATATATAATTTCTATCTCTATATTACAGAAATATATGTAATCATATTCACTAGTATCCTTCATATGGGCTCTGTAATTAGGTATGTACCTGTTGAGTTCAATAAATAAATAAATAAATAAATAAATAAGTAGCTTTTCAGAGTTTATGAGAACATCAGGTAAGTCGTTAATGAAAAATAAATATAATAAGGAACCAAGGTTCAATCCTTGTGGGATTCCAGAGCTATCTATGCAGTAAGGTGACCTGTGGCTTTCGCACATGACATATTGCCGGCGACTACGTAAGTAAGAAGCCAGCTGGTTCAAATTAATGATACATACTAAGGAAGTCAGCTTTCTGATATTTATTTCGTTTGTTGTTACTGTAAGTTTTTCTGGTTCCCCCCATTTTATACCAAACATCATTTTTTGGCTTTGTCACATAGCCTAGACTATGCCCCGACACACATTAATTTTACACCGTGAAATGGGCTTAGCCCCCCTCCCCTTTTGACCCACACAAATAGACTACTTAAGAAACTTTTAGAATAATGTATAGGGACAGAAAGGAATAATACACAGAAATAAAGATAAAAAGTGATGGAAAGGAGGATGGAGAGGGGAGATAGAGAAAGAAAGATAACAAGCAAGAGGGAGAAAAAGATAAAAGAAACAGAGAAAAAGATGATTGAAGAAAGAGAAAACAGAAGAGGAAGAGAGAAAGATGGAAGAAAAGTAAGGTAGAAACAGAAGAGGAAGATAGAGAAATAGAAAGATATAAGGTAAGAGGGAGGGAGAAAGATGTAACAATAGAAATAAAGGAATTGAAAAAAGGAGGAAGAAGAACAGTGAGAAACGGGAGAAAGAGAAACAGAGATAGAGAAGCTTGCCATCAAATCAAGCTCACCAGAACAAAATCACCATTCAGCTTTATTTACAGATAATTCCTTCTCTCTGAGTTAGAGGGAGATTATTTGAGCAACATCTTTGGCTGTTATGCATTTGAAGCTTCGGAACGAGTCACAACTCTCGAAACAGCCAATCAACCAAGCGAGCCGCTGACGTTATCTCAACCAACAACCTATCGCTAAGCCCTTTGCTAAGGCTCTGCACGCCCACTAGGCTCGCTAGACAGACTCGCTCAGTCTGCTGGAGCTTTTCCGAAAGAAATTGGACTCTACCTTACTTCGGATACTTCTTCCATCCCAATTACAACATAAAAATATGCAGTGAGCAAGCAGTGTGTCGAGGGAAGAGAAGAAGGAAACAACAGTTACAAGTTGCTGACTTAGTTGGGTGAAAGCAGGAGACCGTGACTTTCACATGGTCATATTGGATCACAGAAAAGATAGATCGGAGGTCAACCTGCTTCACACGTTAACCCATACGAGCTTAGCTTGCTCACTAAGCCAACATGCATTTGAAAATACGATACTTAGTGAACACAAGGTCGCACTGAGGGGGTAAAAATACACACTTTGCTGACATAAAATAGAAACACAGGAAGAAAACCGCAGCGTGAAGGCTTTTCCACACTTTATGATGCTGTTCCTCGACAGATATTTCTCCATTTACTTTCTCCGACGGAGATTTAAGACCTAGCAACGACACCAAGCTCTATGACGCAAGATAACATCACAGAGCCCAGGCCTCTCCGTAGAGCTCATGCGACACTTTGTATGATGCCATACAACTCCAGAGAAAAGCCAAGGAGGATGGTGAGCAAAGTGCGCAGAACTTCTTTCAAGGAACTGGTGGGTGAACGTGCTATGATATGGCGGAAGGCTGCTGCTCTCACGTGGGTCTGGAAAAGAGGATTCATTGTGTGTTGGGAATAAAGATATCCGTTGCAGGATATGTCCTAGAGAGTAATATTGGAGTTCTCTTGGCCTGTAACGTGATGTTTCTCAGTGGTAATGGGTTTTACATGCAGAGGGATGTTACTAATGTGTAAGGAGACAAATTTATGGTAAATAAAAACTGAGGAGAGCGGTAAATAAAATGTTAGATCAGCGGTATATACCAGTGGTGAAAAAAAAAATTGGCACACACTTTTTCATTTTGAGAGGAAACAACATACAGAAGAGCTATAAATTGATAAACTACTTCATTTTTATATACTGTACACATATACAAGTACTTAGCTGTCCAACCAAAAAGAAAACATGAACACAAAATCACTTCATTTCTAAATTCCATATCTCAAGTGATTTATTCATTGTATATATTTAAAGAATATCCGTGCTGTCCAACAAATAAAATAATCACTACCGCACATACACAAACACATGTTGAAAATCACATGACGATAAACAAAATTCATTCATGACTGAACACAAATGACACCATTGTTTCCCTTGATGTGTGGGAAGATTAATCTTATCGCTGCTAGAGTTCAATGAAACTGGAAGTTGAGTAGACATTCGGGGGAAGAAAGGAATGCAGCTTGACAGGGAACGAAGTTTTCAAACTGAGATTATGTGCATAGGAAGTCCCAATTTGCAGCGTCTTCCTGATGTGATCGAAGATAAAACGTTCTTCAGCTACAAGTGGTAGGAAACGTTAGGCAAACGTTTCGTTACAAATCGACAGTTTGCGCGCACAACCTCGATTGCCGGTTTTTGCGTGTTTTCTACTTAATTTGATGATATTTCACGGTTATTTCGCGAAAAAGCGTTCATTTCGTGGAAAAGCATACATTTCGCATTACTTCGCGAATAAAACTCATGCATATTTCATCATTGGGGTGTAGTTACGTGCAGAATGTTCAAAATTGCATCTTTTTTTACATTTCGCGATTTCGCGCATCGCGAAAATTCAATGTCCCTAACAATGTGTAATGAGCAGGGAACGGATTTATATGTAGTAAAAATGTGCTAAATATGTAAATACATATTTAGATATTTTCACCAAAATATGGAGTTAAATATGGACAAAAAATAGTAAAAATTTACCTTTTTAATAATATAAGACAAAACGTACGTAACTCTTGAGTTTTAAAACAATTGATTGTGCTTCTCTCGGCATTGTAACTATTACCGTGACTGTCTTAAAGAGACACCAGAAGAGAATCCCGTACGTGTGCTACAAAATCGTTGCTTCTGGTGGTGCTGTCGCGTGCAACTTATAGCGAGGGTGGGGTTAGCAATGAGCAGCTCGACTTGTGACTCTCCTCCAACGTTGCCAAAATAACGTATGTAAAGTGCAACACACATATCTTTGCCGTTGCGCAGATACGAATTTTCGTTTCGTCTCCCTCTCTCTTAGCATCACGTGTTCTACGCTGCTCGCCAACGTTCGCCATTGTTACCATATTGTCATTCCATTCCTAGACACACTCGCGCAAACATCATTGAAAACAATTGAATAGCGCTCCAGCTCGCGGTTCACACCGTTCGGCAGGGACGGTAAGGTGGCAGTATAGCATGACGAAGTGGTTGCTTCTTTTATGCAGTGCATGTTCATTGGCTAGCTAGTAACTAGTGTTGCCAACTGTAATAATCAAGCACTATTTCTGTCACGGAAGGAGAAAGGCAGGTAAAGTGACGGCGAGTTTTGTTGGATTGGAAGCACCATATTTTTATTTTATACTAAGTATTTGACCGGTTTGACGTTGTGTGCGTGTATTGCGTGTGTGTACGTGAAAGTGTGTGTTCGTTAATGAACGTTAAATTCCATAATGCCTCCAGTTCTGTCAAAGTTGAAATCAAAAACCTTGCATAGCCAAGCTCGGGAAATTCTAAGCAACGTGCACGAGTTCATGAAGGAGGAAGACAGCCAAGGTGTTAGCATCCCAATAAAGAATTTTGGCAAGAGAGCAGCGGCTGCGTCTTCTTTTACATATTTAAGGAAAATATACTTAATTTTACATATTTCAACAGGTTTATTTCACAAATTGTTCATATTTCATAATTTTGGAATTGTTCAAAATAAATAAATTATGTGGCTCCATGAGCATTTCAACTCTTGACTCCGGCACGTGTTCTTGTAGAAATTGCAAAGAGGAGGCTGTCATTTTTGCTGCTTAATGCGATGCATATTGTTTTCTGTGTTAAAATTGCCATGCTTTAATGGGTGACAAGTTCATAGCAAAAGAAAAAGCCGCGCAGGTACTTGTTATTGTTGTGGAAGCCAGCATCGTTTTTAAATGTACAACAAAGGCAACCGACTGTCTCCGATCACAGAGAGGCAATAATATTGCTTGAGGAGGAGTGTTGTGGTCAATTGTAAAGGTTTAACACGTTCGCATGTTATTAGTTCTCAAAGCAGTGGTAGTGTCGGTCGTGTATTATCTGTCGTTGCAGTTCCGTACCAGTGTAGACGGGTTTTGGGAGTGAACAATTAGAACACCACCAGTGCAATAATGCAATGGCAAGTAATAAATTGTTTATTTTGTTTGAAATCACTCAAATGAGGAATCACTATGAAGAAGTCTTCTTTGCAGCATTTTTGGTAATTTTACGTATGTGTTAGTCCATATTTTGCGAATTTTTAGTCTATGTGTATGTAGCTACATGCAAACCACTTGTTAGTACATATTAATCCTAGTCCTGGTATAATGCATGACGTTTAAAACTCAACGTTAGATGGACCTGAATTCTCTAATTTTCTTTTTGTACGTAACAGCTATACATCGGCGCACTGCAGCGTTTTTTCTATCTGCCATTAGCAACACTGCTCCTTGAGTTGTGTCGCGCATCGCACGGCAGAAATATATGTGTTGGGGTCTAGCAACAAGTAGCCGATGCTTAAGCTCTCATTTTCTCTTGTTGACAACAATTTTACGATAGCAAAAGCAAACAGTTAGGAGGTGTAAAATTGGGGAAAAACTGCATAGGACGAAGAGGGGCAAGCAAGATTGGTTTCATTTCCAGAGCAATGACTTAATACTTCTATCTACATGTTACCTTTTCATTTAATCCACCCTCCTAAAAGACAATACAATAAAAAATGCAACAGCATGCCAAGGATATTTAAAAGGAACTGAAGATCAACTAACCTTAGCAAGAGAAAAAGGGAAAGAGCTAATAGAACATTCAGTCCAAGCATTTAAAATTATACCTAAAAAATATCAAGATGATATGGATGAGAATTGGCAGAATTATTTATCACCGGAAGAAATAACAGAACTAACTACACTAGAGGCGGAGATTAAGAAATTAAAGAGCAAACAAAATAAATTCGGGAAATTTACATCAAAGACAGACTCATCAGAATTTAGAACAAAACAAGAAGAACTTCAAATATTATCTGAAAGATTAAGAGAAGACGTAGTTACAAAACAAAGAAAACAACTTGTTCAAAAGTACGTAGATGAAATGGTCACAAATGCTAAAAAGGCAGTAGAAAATTTCTCTACAACAAAAATAGCTCGCGTGAGTTTCTTGTTGACTCCTCTCTAGCTCTTCTTGACAGTGAAGCCTTTCATGAAAGCTTTCCTTTGTCGAAACCATACGAAGCGGAAATCTTATCAGCTTACACACTTCCCCGTCGATGTATACGCCACCAGAGTAACGACATCGTAATTAGCTTTTTTTCTCCAACCGTCAGCGTCGCCTATGTGATTTCGCTGACTCACATGGTTGCGAACTTCTGTTTTTTCCTACACTCGCAGCGTTATGCATCACTGCAGATGGCAAGGTAATTTTTTCCACTGAAAAAAAATAGCAACTGATACATGACGAACTGGCCTCCGAGTAATAGAGACGTTATGCGGAAAACATTTAATTGGACGCCCTTCTGTTTGGGAGCGGGGGGCAGATTCCCTGCAGATACGAATACGAAATAATTAGCCAGGATTTCCCCCTCCCCTCAACTCGTTTCCACATCGTCTGCTTCGAGCAAGATTCTTTTTATGACAAAATCTGAGATATTGCCCCACGTATGTTGCTCGTGCAGGCGGAATTATTTCCAGCTTGTCTCATTTACATGTGTACAGGATACTTTCGCTTCCCCGGAAACCCCTTCACTGACAGAAAACAAGAAATCAAATGAGTGTTCAATAGGGGAAACGCAGTGTTCAATTTATATATTTCGCAGACGAAGCTTAAATCTGTGCACGAAATTATGGATTCACGTTCTTTATTATGAATCAACGTTTTTTTTGTGTGTTTTTTGTCCTTCGGCCCTTAAGCACAATTCTAGTACGTTGCCCTTAGGAACATTTCACACCTAAGCAACCCAATGCATGTTACTTGAAAATGAGTAAATCAGCAGCAACGTTTCACACCGTAGCGACAAAACAGGCGTATTCAATTGGTCAAATTATCAAGTGACACGTGCAACGTGCCGTTTTAATGTGAAATCTCCCCTTGATGAGAGCCGCTACCAGAAGACAATCTCAATTTGAGATTTGTTCGCTCCCTGATGACATAGTGGTAACGTCGTCGCCTTGTAATCAAGGTGTCCCGAGTTCGATATGCGATGGAGGCACACAGTGGTGCGGATCCCACTTTAAACTGTAGGTCAAGTTCCGATTAGCCTTTTTGTGCATAATGTGAACATAGGGCTTGCAACTATCTCTCCTGGCGAAACCTGATTATCTTTACCAAATTTCCTTCAGATCCATTTCAACTTGTTTTTCCTTCTTTTTTTGGAATTCCTTCCTACATGACTCTTACCACAAGGCCTCTGAAAACCCGTCTTCTCCCTTACCCTGTTCATCAAAGTTTTTGTGATTTAATTATTCCAATAATATCAGGAAATTACACAATTCAGTATTAGCAACCTCCACCCACCTGTTTCTTCATGCTTTTGAGGTTCAACTGCACCGTGTCCATAAATATACTGTCATACTTTAAAGTGGTATTACGTCGCTTTGGATGCTTTGGTAATTGTATTTAAATGAAATTGGTGACATTTGAAAGAAAAACTCCAAAATATTTTTGTGCATGTCAACAATGGACACCAATATCAGCAATGGACAACAATGAACGAGATCAAACATAGAAACTGAAATAAATTCACTCCTGACAACAATGGACGATGCGGGTTCATTGATGGATATTTAGCAGGCAGGCAGGTTACATGTGAATGTTTTCCTTTAAAATTGTGTTGTTATTACAGAAGATATAAGAACGTAGTTGGTGTGTTTTAGAATATCATTACACGCAGAGTTTGGTGAACGTGGATCGTGGCTGCATATGTCATCAAAGGAAAGGCCATAGACTTGACGGTCTGTGACTTTTTTTATGGGGTTACATAAAAGATTGTGTCTATGTACCCCATTGCCTCAAAACCTGCAAGAACTGCAAATTCGCATCACTTCTGCAATCCAGTCCATCCCTGTGGATATGTTGGAGCGTGTGTGGCATGAATGGGAATATCGCCTTGATGTCTGCAGGGCCACTCGTGGGGGCCACATTCAATGTCTATGAGTTGTAAAATAAAATATTTGAGTTTTTCTTTCAAATGTCACCAATTACATTTACATACGACTATCCAAAGCGACGTAATACCACTTTAAAGTATGACAGTATATTTATGGACACGCTGTATTTTTCAAAGGATTTGGTTTTCAAAAAAGCTTAATTTATATTTCGCCTTTAGCGTAAGGAGCGTATTTCACATTCATGTAAAATCCAATGGCACTTCCATGTGTCTTATCCAGGATTCGAACCTAAGATTACATATGGAGACCACTCCATCACATAAGCCAGCGAAAATGGTGAGAGAGAGAGAGAGAGAGAGAGAGAGAGAGAGAGAGAGAGAGAGAGATTCGAAAGTCCATGAGTGACACTGGCATGTCTGAAGAGAGAACACAACAAAGAGTGCAAGGCAGAGATTGTAATATAAGCATGAGACTCCCTTCCTCCTCTGCCATTTGGAACGCAACGAGCATTGTTCATTGGCTGACGTCAGTTCTCTGTATTCCCTTTCGTAAGATCTCCGACCAGGAGAAGGAAGAGAGGAATGGATATATTGATCTAGTAGATTTACATTCATACATATATGTGTGTACACACACACACGCACACTTTCCTAATACAATAGAATATTTTTTCTGGAATCTTTACATCACCGTACAAAGGAGTTTTGATTGAAGCTTTCGTGATGGAAGTAGAGAACCTCTACCTTGCGGAAGAGTCCTTTGTGTTATCCAATAAAGTTGTGTTTCCTTTCTTTCTTTCTTTCTGACTGGAAATTGAATTGCGCGAAAGGCATGCCGGTGCAAAAACATCGGGGAGGGGGTATGACCTTTTAGATTCCTTTAGTAATGAATGGTTTATTTTACAATCTTTTCAAGAGTTTGACGTTTTTTTTATTTCCTATGCAACTTGTGGTAGATTAGAGTTTATATAACCACTAACAGATTATGGTATCAAATACTTGTGCCCCCGATATACAGTAAAGTCTCGATAATACGATGTTCCGTATAATCCGATGCAAAAAATCTGTTTCTTCTGATAAGTGCTGGATAATTTGGTTCGTGAACGGAAAGGATGCAACGACCTGACATGCATTCCCTATTAGACTCTCTTTGCATAAAGTTGACTGAAACATTATCTACAACTTTTTAACCAACCATCCAATTAGAATACTTACTGTAATATTTCTGAATAGTTATATTAATAAACTTAAACAAAAAGATGACATACTATGAAGCATTAATTAATGTTTTTGAACTGTGCGATTAAAATCGTATAATATAATTCTCACACCCCGTTTGAAGGATTTATATTTCACCTTCGGGGATGAAATTCCCTCCAGACGAGGAATGCTGCAATATTTGTGTTCTTACTTTCATAATCGGCAAATACCATTTTTCTAGGTAGTGGTTTAGCTCTGTGCATCTTATTTTAAGACATTTACACGTCATTTACCTCTATTATCACACACTGTTACACGATTACTTTCCAGACGCACAAAAACTGCAAATCATTTCAATTCATATTTTAAAATGAAGCCGGCTAACATATAAATAATTCATTCTGCCAATATTTTTTTTCCAGCTTTTTGCTTCCTGACGAAAATAATCCGATTTCATTATTGTATTTAAAATCTACAGAAAGCTGGGATTATATTAATACGGTACAGATTAATGGTATGTGAAACGCTGCAAATTCCATGTTCATTTTTTATCTGGCATTGAACACATGTAGTGGTAACTACGGTACACAATCGGAATCAAAATTGTTTTCCCCTACTAGTGGATGCTGATTCATGAGGTAAATAATCACATTCTCAAAATCAACAGCCGGAAATTTAATTTTCCTGCAACCAGATGAAATTGGATTTACCAAAATGGAAAGAAAACAGCAGTACAGTAAACGGAATAATTATATTATTATTATATTTTATATATAAAATAAGTGCATCATTAATTTAAGATGAAAATAAAACCATTTTATTTATTAATTAGTTCGCAAAGTTATTACATAATTTGAGAGGGTAAACATTGTCATTAAAATGGAATACGCGTAGGATATCTGACAAATGTCCTCCGCTCCATTGCGCTTTTTGAAATGTCCGCTTGCAGTGACTGACGGCGCACTGAGGTTACGGGAGACACTTTCGCTCACAGCGTCAACGTTCTCGGCTGAAAGGCCGGTGCGAGGTCTGCCTGTTTTTGTTGTAGTTTTCTCCAACCGAACCTCTTTGATCAAATTTTTCAACTTGTCTTTCAAAGTTGCTTCATTTCTACCGAAAATGTCACGTAATTTGCACACAGTCTCAGCAGCGACGGCGCCAGGATTAAACATCTAGGGTGCTGAGGGGGTGTGTCACGTACACAAACTGCATTGTTGTTGTTTGAGGTAGAGGATTATAGATGGCAGCATGCAAAAAGAACGACGCATATATTTGATGATGCATAAAGCAGTTTAGAAAGTGGGCCAGAGATGGCAGCACTCAAGAAAACGTATATCATCGTAAAAAGAGAAAAAGGAAAGCGCTGATATGGTGAAATAATGATTGTATATATTAATACTAATTATAATGGAAGAAATAAATGAACTTAGCACAATAACAGGATACAAATAAGGTGGAAAGGGTAATTAATATTCAGTAATAGCATAAGTGATCATTATATAAAAGTAAAGTCGAATTGTAACTACGATTCTGGGTCTATTACGGTTCCCACGAACTTAGAGCTTCGTGCGGCTTTTGGGTTGTTGTTCCCAGGTGTAGCGCCATTTCACGGCAGGCACCAAAGCCCTTTGATAGGCGCATCTATTGCAGCTCCAAGTTAAGGTTAGCGCCAGCCAGGCGGCGATCTTAAACTAACCCCTTTCTCTTTGTTTGTCTGGGAGATCGATTTTCTTAATATTTCCGTCAATTTGGATAAGATCGACAAAGAAGCCAAAAGAAGAAAAAAATACACAATATGTAATAATTACAAGAAGAAGAAACATTAGTAATTACAAGAAGAAGAAGCCTTAGCAATTATACGAAGAAGAAGCCTCAGCAATTACAAGAAGAAGAAGTCCAAAGAAGAAGATGCTTTAGTAATTATAAGAAGAAGCCTTAATAATTACAAGAAGAAGAAGACCAAAGAAGATGCTTTAGTAATTATAAGAAGAAGAAGCGTTAGTAATTACAAGAAGAAGAAGTCCAAAGAAGAAGATTGGCTGGAATTAATAAGAAATAAAATGGAAGAAAAAATATTGTATGAAAAGATTTCCAAAGTATTTGTATATGTTATTGAAGAATACATTACGAATTGTACCCTCCGTAGTGGGTTAAATCTATTGTTTCTTTCCCTATATTCGTAGTGTTAGTCACCCTGATCTGTGCCCAGAGGTATCTCATTGTTTCTACCCTGTGCTAAGCTGGCAGATGCTCACGTGAGAGGACGTGGCAGGTGCGGAAAGAAATTTAGGGGTTGCGATGCTGAAAATAAAGAAAACATGAAACACACATGCAACCTTTCAAAACTGGGAAAGGGAGCCAAGGACAGTTTACTTCCCCTTGGCAGATAAGGTTTAGCATAATGCGGGGGCAAAAATAGCAAAAAGCGGGGAGCAACTACACTCCTAATCGCCGCCTCTGATTAACATAAATTACTGACTGAAATGAAATTATATGTGTGAAGTATATAACTTTAGATTGACATCCATTTTCCAGGGAGACTGTGCCCCCTTGCCCTCCCCCTGGACGTCCATGATGATATGTATTAAGTCTTATACTCCAAGATAGTGGTCATACAGTGCAAACATTCAGATACAGGTTACAGTCTTATTGAACTATGTAGTGAAATACAAAATGACATTACTCTTGTCTTTAAAAATAATTTTTGAACCTTTTCAATGTAACCAATCGAGGTACTACAAAATACATAGTACCTTCCGTCTGCTACTTCAGGACAAAATGCGAAGTGCACAGCAACTTCGTCTTCGTTAAAATCCCTTCTGCCGCACTATTCCAAACAACGAGCTGTAAAATTTCTTCGTGAACATTGGGTATCTTCCTAAAAGTTTTTTTTAAAAAAAAAATGCCTGAAATGGTACGTTTACTAGACATGTTACGTGGAACAAATACATAGAACGTGTTAACAAGAAAACTACCCTTCACGTTACAACTCGCATTAACTACAATTTCCCGATACCTTACCTTTGAAAGCAGCTGAAATTTTTGCTTCAGTGCTAGGAAGAACAAGCAGGAGGAAAATAAACAACTCACATTAAGCTATAGGCAATTATCGAAAACCAAACAGACCACTTGAAGAAACAAATGAAGAAATATTCATAACAATGTTGACGAAATTAAAAACGGCCGCTGCTCTTTATAGAGGCTTCCGCCAGTACAGGAACGTACGTATCGGCATCTCTTTCAGTGCTTGCCTGTTGCATTAATGAAGGTGTTACTTCAGTACTTAACATTCTCCGTACTTGCAATGAATTTGAACGATTGTCACTCGCTCATCCGTCGTGTAGCGCTCCATATTGACTAACCACAACGTGTTTACTGAAACATGTGACCTTGCAGAACGCTGCCAACCCTTCGGAAAAAAAAAAATTGACAGACGATTTAAATCCTGCGTTAATCTCGTGACACCCTTTACCTTTAAATTTGTTTATATTCTGTTGCTTAGCCTGCATGGATAAAGTGGAATACAAAGCTCTCGTGTAATCTCCGTGGCGGAGTGGTTAGCGCATAACGCTATGACATCAGGGGTCCAAGTTAGAATCCCAAGTAAGATATGAATATTGAGAAACAATCAGATAATAGGGAAAACAGTAGACATTAAGAAAAACTGAAAAACATGAAAAATACGAAGTCAATATAATGACAGACTTGAAATAAAATGGTTACATTCTCGCATTTAGTGCGAACGGTACACGGGTTCGATACCCAGTAGAAGATCAAAGAAATTTTGGTGTTGATCCAGCATCATGAGTACAATCGGCGAGCTAGCTGGATGCTAGCGGGACTCTAGTGTCGAAAGCCAGAAAGCAGCGGCGAAGGAACTTAATGTGCTGACAAAGTATCACGCAATAAAAAGCCACTTGGCAGGGTTTTTTTGTATGTAAAAGACTGTTACGTCATGAAGTTCACACACTTAAACACATAAACTTTACTGTGCTCTCAGCAGCATATTAAGATCTTATGGTTTTTACTTAGAGTTAATGTTAATGTAACGCGTCTGACTACCATGCTCAAGGTCCCGGGTTCGATCCCCGGCCGGTTCAAAATTTTCTAACGGTGGAAGCGGCCCCGGCGCCCACCCAGCGTCGAATAACATGGGTACCTGGGGTAAACCCTGGGGGGTAAAGGCGGTCGGGGACGTGATGCTGATCACATCACCCCCACTCACGACCGGATCAAGAAAGTGTGGGGCGTTACCCCCACACCCCCTATACGCCTTCATGGCGTGGTGCTATGCACAGGGGAACACTTTACCTTTACCTTTTTAATGTCAATGTTCAAGGTCACAACTTTCAATGTACCTGTGAGTTGACACTCAGTCTCCCTACCTAGGGTTCCGTATTCGAGTCTTAGCGTAAGCACAAGCGCCCCTTCATCCAATTTAGCTAGCTAATCATCATTCATCTTTACCGTCACGATTAGCCTATGAACATAAAACTAAATGCATCAAATCTATTTATGCTCCAAAAACGCATAGATTGATGCTCTAAAGTGTGTTTTATGCAGGATTGTTAAAGGTTCAGGAATTTTAAATAAATTCAATTCCGGTCCAGGAGAGAAAATCAGCAAGCGTAAATGGGTTCTGGACCGTAAAGAACCTTTTTTTCGAATCAATTTAAATAGGGTCCAAGTTCCGTATTGAAATGAAACAATACGCAACTTGGATCGAATACGGACCTGACGATAAACAATTGTCCACTTGTGAGCATGAATGACTAATCCAGGTGCTGATTATCTCGAGAATCTAAGGAACAAGGCCGTGCTTAACGGTAGAAATGGGCGATACGTAAACGCTGCAGTCACGTTACCACTCTCCACATAGCCCCATTCTCTCGCGCGCGTTCCTTCACTTGGTTGTAGCAGCACTGCCCGTCCCTGTTCTGATAACTGCAGCCTCACGTTACCTCATTGACGGATCCTATTGGTTGTGGTTCCTGAATCGGATTCCGGAGCAACAATTGACGGGTTTCTTTGGACTTAATGTGACGTCACACTTGCAACGTCCGCGCGCCGAAGCACTGCACACTACACCACGGAGCGGTGCAAAAGTGTACCCATATATGCTAGCTTGTAGCCAGCCGAAGACATGGACTCAAAGTATCTCAGGGCTTGCGGGGTTTAGTATGGAAAGGTCAAAGGTCAACTTGTAAAAGTTTATTTATATTTATACACGCATGTAAATAACCAGTTTAGCACATACGCTCTTAAATCCTCCTCAGTGAGGTACCTGGGCAGTATTAGTATTCTTATCTAATTTAGGGGGGAACCAACTAGTACAGGTAACCAATAGGAACCTGGGTAGCCGTCACGTGCCACGCCGTCTGGGGACAACATGCGAAAGCGTCAATAGCGAGGGACGGGCCAAGGGGCCCGCGGTATCACAAAGGTGTTGGTGTGAAAGGACGCCGCAAAGTCAATCCAGCTACGACAAGGGAACGGTTCGGTCCCTTGGCATGTCCAGTCAGTAGCAAGAGACGGCAAGGTACAAAGGGTAGGTCTGGAAGCACCCAGGAGACTTGGGCTTGGGCCGCCACGACCCAAGGGTAGCACATCAAGCTCTTATGGGGCAGACCAGGTAGGTAGGAAAACTGCTTTTCTTTTCTCCTCCTTCCTTCTCAAGGAAGCTATTGGATCCTGGTAGGGGAAACTTCCAGACTAGATCTGGGAACCAGGTCTTTCGCAGTCGGCATCTGGCAGTCGACTGAGCTCCGGGCCTCGCTGCTTTGTTTATATACTGTTTGGTGGCAGCACTGAGGCGGGTGGAGAAGATCGGAACTAAGCCGGCTGCAGCGTTGCAAACTCCCTTCAAATTCACGAGATGCAACTCGTGCGTTATAAAATATCAAGTTTAGCATTGTAAAAACCACTACCATGTGGCGATATAAACTTCACACTTGTGTGCTAAACTGAACACGTTACATTAAAGAAATTACAAGATAAAGAGATTCAACAATGCAAGTTACAAATTAAACAACAATTACTGCACAAAAGATAACTGAATGAGTAAACCACGCAGGGTATTTAGCATGCTTCCTTTAACCAAAACGTGTGTGTTACAACAATATATGCTTAACAACAATGCACTCAAAATTAGATAAAGATAAATCAAAAGCGTAAGCCTCGCAGGGCATTTCGCAAGCATTAATAATTATATATTTAAGAATATGGCTATCACGCAGGATAGCTACATGTGATGACCACGCAGGGTCGTTACACACTAATATAGTCCATCGTATTATGCAACTCATCGACAAGGGAGTTTTTGAACCTGGCCCACGAGGGAACAACATCGTTATGATTTATTCCCTGCGCTACGGTTTCAACCGCAGTGTGACATTCTAATGTAAAACGTACTCGCGGACATTTTTAGAAAGCAACTTTTAATCGGTCAACCGTGGTGCAGAAATTGAAAATAAATTCAATCCCGGACTGGGAGTGAAAATCAGCAAACGTAAATTAGTTCTATACAGTGTAGAAACTTTTCATATTTTAAGCATTTTAATTCGGTCGAGGAACCTTTTTCCCGGATGAATTTCAATTCGGTCCAGGAACCTCTTTTCCAGAATGAATTTCAATTCGGTCCAGGAACCTTTTTCCCGGATGAATTTCAATTCGGTCCAGGAACCTCTTTTCCAGAATGAATTTCAATTCGGTCCAGGAACCTTTTTCCCGGATGAATTTCAATTCGGTCCAGGAACCTTTTTCCCGGATGAATTTCAATTCGGTCCAGGAACCTCTTTTCCAGAATGAATTTCAATTCGGTCCAGGAACCTTTTTCCCGGATGAATTTCAATTCGGTCCAGGAACCTTTTTCCCGGATGAATTTCAATTCGGTCCAGGAACCTCTTTTCCCGGATGAATTTCAATTCGGTCCAGGAACCTTTTTCCCGGATGAATTTCAATTCGGTCCAGGAACCTCTTTTCCCGGATGAATTTCAATTCGGTCCAGGAACCTCTTTTCCCGGATGAATTTCAATTCGGTCCAGGAACCTTTTTTCAATTAAACAATACGCAAGTTGGACCGAATTTAAATTGTGCGAGAAAAAAGGTTTCGATCCTGCAGCGGATCCCAATAGAACCCATTAGAATTTATGGGTTCCCGGACCTTTAACAACCCTTGTTATATGGCCTATGCCAAGAATCGGGTTTACAGTTTGATGCATTTTTGTGTATCGTGAGAAAGCAACTCTAAAATGCATCATATGATGCAAGTGAATATTTATTCCTGTCGCTATGCACCTTAATGCTTCAGTTGATGCATATTTTTTGAACCTTCCTGCATCTTTCTCGATCATGCACTTAAGCATTTGGTCCAACTTACGGACTGTATGAATTCTTTGTTTCAGGAGATGCATTTACTTTCCTGTGTGAGGCTGTATAATCGACATCGAAACAGAAAAATGCAAATGAAAAATTCCGGGGTACTAGTGTAGTATGGGGGTGACACCCATAAATCATATACGTATTTCGCATTTTTTTACATTGCTAACGTACTATTTTGGAATGCGGAACATTTCCTAAGGTGAAATAATGCATTTCTAACTAAGATAATGTCTATTTCTTACATTTACGAGCACTTACTGTTACTTGTTATTTCGATTCTGTAACACACATTATGGCGACAGTGTTGTGCGAGTGTTTTGTCGATTTATTCAGTGTTGCAACCTTGTTCACCGGAAAATACCTACTTTTGTGCCCGGATTTGAAATTATGCTAATACCTCGCAAACCATTGACGTTAGCCTCACAAACCATTGACGTTAGCCCCACAAACCATTGACGTTAGCCCCACAAACCATTCACGTTAGCCCCAAAAACCATTCACGTTAGCCCCAAAAACCATTTTCCGTAAGGTTAGGTTATGTTAAGTTAGGTTAGCCAAGCATAGTTAAAAAAAAAATACTCGACACGTCATGTTCTAGTGAAAACACGGTGAGTTTGAAACACTGACTACGGGGTTACGTCACCTAACACACGGAACATTGTGCTCTCGTGCATAAAGCAAATGGCAGCAGCTTCAACAGCGTGTTGGACAGAGATTTTCGCAGAAAACAACATGCATTCGCACTAAAATAGATCAAAACTACATTCACGAACTTCCACAACGCTACAGAAAATGATTTCCGTAAGTACTTTTTCCTGTAAATTTGAAGAAATTCGTCACCCCTATACTATACGATTACGAATACTGGCAATATTTGGACATTACCGTTGAATTAAAAGAAAATATTCTTGTGCCACTACTTTGTCATTCCTTCCGCGGCATGCTTCTTTCCCTGAAGTTAGTTCCTCACTCCGTCTCTTTGTAGCTCCAAGAAGAGACCCCTCGCAACAGCTTCTGTAATTCCGCTCATTAAGAAATAGGGCCTCTCGCTCCGGCTCCCTCCACTGGCTGCGGCAAAAAGTTCTTGTTACACGATGAAATTAGCGCCATCTGCACGGACGCCTTTGCTGCTCGCTTCTGGTAAACGATCGCCCCTTACTCGTCGACTGAGAACTAAGTTTCCGATTTCTTTATTTGGGCTTCTTTATTAGTTATAGGAAAGAAAGCTAGAAGCCCTTTACGATACTGGCTTCTTGTAATGAAAGGACTCGCGGAACGAATACTTTAATGAATCTAATGAAACGTGATTGTTTTCTTGTGCAATTTTCTGTCCTACACTTCCGAAAGGGCCAATGTAGTTGAAGTTCTTGGAAGATAGTAAAGGCTTTTGTCTTGCTAAAACTTCCACAGAATTCTCGTCCTATTGTTGCTCTTCTTTTGAGTTATCCTCTAATTGTTACACTTTTGTTGTTTTCCAGAATTTCTTAGCCGGCCCCCGTGGCGGAGTGGTTACCACATCGACAGAGGCGCAACCACGAATTTTTGTTTGGGGGGCAAGTACCAGGATAAACGTGCCAATAATAATAATTTTAATATTAATAATGCTAATATTAATAATGTTAATAATAATAATAATGTTATTATTATAACATTGTTATTGTTATTAATTTGCTTTATTTTACTTCGCTTTTGTGCCTCTTTTGGCTAATTTGTGATGATGGGGATGAGTGATGATATGATGAAATTGATGAATGGATACTCACAAACATTCATGCCCAAGCCGGGATTCGAACCCGGAAGCAACATTATTATTATTATTATTATTATTATTATTATTATTAGTAGTAGTAGTAGTAGTAGTAGTAGTATCAAAGACGTTATTACTCTTGTAAATTATGCAAAAAGGGGGTTGAAGTTGGTGCTAAAGCATTTGCGCTCCAACAAACTATTTGAATTTTTGTTTCAACGCGTTCGATTTCACATTAATAATGGAAAACAAGCACACAAACTATTTTTGGAAGACAGAAAATGCTTGATAAATGCATTCCAAATATAATTATTTTTTACATTAACATGTATAACTTTCGTGCACGATATATGTTTCACACATATTTGACATGGAGGGACGTGGATTGTGTACGTATTCAAAGTTTATTTAATACATATTATTACAACATATATAATTTAAATACATTACACAACCAATTCATCCATCTCACAATAAACCAACAGCAAAAATTACTAGTGTTGCCCACGAGACGAGACTTTGGCCTGTCTCGTCTCGTGGAGTCTCGTGGAAATACTGTCTCGTCTCGAAAATATTCGTTTGTGTTATGACACATGGTCAATCTCGTCTCGTCTCGAATTTTAAAAAGCCTGTCCCGTCTCGTCCCGTGGGCAACACAAAAAATTACATAACTTGTCTCTCAAATATGGGCGCTCCCTTTCCTCCAAACAATTGTTCATGCATTTAAAACAACAATTAATTAAGGCAAGTCTTATTCTTCTGGCTGGGAATTTACAATGCATTACAAAGAACAATGACACATTGCGAGCGAAGCGATCAAGAAAATTTTTGGATCGAATTTTTATCGAGGCTGAAATCAATATTGATTTAATAGGGCGCAAATAATTTCACGGGACGCCAATGCATTCTCTCTTTTACAACTTTTGTGCCTCCCCGATGGTGTAGTGGTAACATTGTCGCCTTGTGATCAAGGGGTCACCGGTTCGATACCCGGTGGAGGCACAGTGGTTCGGATCCCACTTTAAACTGTAGGACCAGTCCCGATTAGTTTTTCTTTGGGTAAAGAGGACTTAAAACCACAAATCAATTAATGAATTTTACAACTTATTTTCATTTAGATCGTTCGGCGTCCAGGGCCGACTCCCGCCGCCGCTAACTACGGTCCTGAACTTGATAAGATCAGGAAAAGAAGGCATTGCGAGGGAAGCGAGCAAGAAACTTTTACGAATAGTGTTTTTATTTGCATAAAATTTGAAGTTGTAGGCTGTAATTGCCCCCTGGAGGTACACTTGGCCGTCAATGTTTGGCCCCCTAGAATTGACTTCCGTCGAAGGTTGGTGGGGGGCAATGCCCCCTGCCCCCCTGTGGTTGCGCCACTGCACATCGCGCTACGACGGCAAGGGTCTCGGGTTTGAATTCTGGCCTGGGCATGGATCTTTCTCAGTTTCCATTCATGAATTTCATCATATCATCACTCATCCCCATCTTCGTAAATTAGCCAAGAGGCACAAAACGCGAAGTAAAATAAACTAAATGAAATAAAAAAAAATCAAATCGTAAATTAGCCAAAAGTGGTACAAAAAACGAAGTAAATTAAAACAAACCAATCAATCAATCCAGAATTTCTTCAGTTATCCATCTACTCTATAAAAATAATCTATATCCTGTGATTGAAAGTCAACTGCTGTGTAACAAGTTATTTTCTAAAATAAGTATCAGCAACAGTGGCGACACACATGGCCATACTCAGAAATTACCGCCTTCCCTACACACTTATCTGTGGTGTTACGTTACGTCATTATAGTAAGGTAATAGTAATACCAAGCACAATTTTGTTGCCGAAACTTTCAACTTCAGTTCCTGCTCTGGACATGATATCATTACTTTATCCTATTCGTCGCGATTAGCGAGAAGTATAGAAAAAGAGGCGCAAAATAAGAGAAGTACAAAATAACATTAGTAAGGGAAACACATGCCCCCTCCCGCCTTACAGGTTTAAGTCCACTTGCTGTGAAGTTAGGTTAATAGGCACAGAATATTCAGTTGAACGTGCTATCTGAACCACTATGTAATGTGCTATACGTTACATAGTACAGCCACGTACACTTCTGGGTTGTAACGGTCCTATTTAAAGTAACCAGAGTCATTACAATCCAGAAGTGTACTTTGACACGCAACTGCGCAAAGAGATGTCTAAAATGTTGTTTTACATTAGCTTCTTCAATCGGACCTCTCGACTCTTTATGTAGGCAAGAAAGGGCAGGGGGTGCTTTCATGACGCGCCTGCGACATGGGACAAATTGTATACCAATTCTATATATATCTTCACACAAAAGTGGGGGATCATTTCGTTTGATTGACTTGTTATTGGTTATTATGTAGTTTTTCTACCTACCTGTGGGTGTTTGCGGCGATAGGGTTGAAATGAAACACCACCTCTTATGCCTTTAGAATCGGTTCGCATTAATACAGGATTAGTCAAGCAGACAAACTGCTAAGAATAAGGTTCAGTACTAGCAATGGTAGAGAACCTGAGCTGTTTTGTACGTTTTATGTAAACAAACATGAAAGTAAGCCTAAATTACCTAAAGTAAATATACAGGGTATCATATTAATGGCGCCTACGGACCACGGAAACGTATAGAGGACAAACAACTTTTCTCAGTAACATTTTTCTCGTTGGTTCATTGTTTCGGCGCTACAGTCGTTCAAAAAAGCTCGTTTTGCCGCCTGAATGCTGGCAACCAAACACAACATTTGATTGCATTTGTGGCGTCATATCCCGTCGTGGAGCGATGCGTTCCAGGGTTGCCAGGAACACACATATTCTGTGAAAAAATGACGTAGCTACAATCAGCCACATTATGTACCGTACAACAAAACTAGAAAACACGTTCTGTAACCTAACAGGAAGTAAAGAAACGATACGAAAAATGGTAGAAAGAAAATAGAATTTAAGTGTAAGTAGTCATATAGAATTTTGTCTTAGCTTACATGTCAAATATTTGCAAATCTAGTTACCAAGTTGGCATCTGCAATTTAGTCTATCCACTTCATCCTTCTGATACTAGTTGCAGGGACGGCGCCAGAAATTTTAGACTGGGTGGGCAGAAGCGCCATATTGATAGATTAGGGTGGGCAGTATAAATGTAAGACCATTTATAGTTTATACGTGTATGTAAGACGTATGTATCTCCTCTCTCTTACACTCCCAATTCTCCTCTTACTTCTTTTACCTTTCCTTATCTGGGTTTCCTCTTTATTATTTTCTAATATATCCTCCCATCTTGTTCCATTTCCTTTCGCTTTGTCTCTGATGGACACAATTATTTCAAGGAAGTGTTTAGCCTGTGCAGCCATACATTCTAACCACATTATTTCATGCATGTTAATACAGTGAAATAAATGTGAATTAGGTTTAAGCTTGTGTTGCAAATACAAGACATACTTGATTTTATGTATTCGGCGAAAGTGATAAATTAATTTGACTGGTTGATTGATTTGCTTTATTTTACTTCGCTTTTTTGTGCCACTTTTGGCTAATTTGCGAAGATGGGGATGAGTGATGACATGCTGAAATTGATGAATGGACACTCACTCACAAACATCCATGCCCAGGCCGGGATTCGAACCCAGGACCCCTGGCGTCGTAGCGCGATGTGCTAACCACTCCTCCACGGGAGCCGGAGCGACAGTGATAGAAAGTGCTATGGTAGACAAACGTGAAGTTTCTCGTAATTTAAATGCATGTTCCTGAGCATAGTATTTTCATCGTATGAGATTTTAACTGGAAGAGTTTTCTTACTCCTTGGGAGTCACTTTTCTTAGCTTACAAGGTTTGTACAACTGAAAAATCTATCTGAATGTTTGTAGTAGCGGCGATTGGGTGCCAACATTTGAGGGGCAAGGACAATATACTTTTTCTTGGTAGAAAAGGCTTTGCATAAAGAGGCCATAATCTGGGGACAAAAAGTGGCAAAATGTGGTGGGGGAACTGCATCCCCCACTTCCCGCTCCTCGTAACCGCCGCCACTGAATGTTTGGATTAAAATGAACATCTTATTAGGAATGATTTAAAACACACACGGAAAACAAATTCTTTGTTCATTGTCCTAGGCTAATCAAAGACTATTTTGACAAAATATCACTCATAAGTAATAAACAAGTAAGATTGAAAAATCTGTTCAGAATTGAAGAGATTAATAGCTAAGTTGCTATTCGTTTTCTGAACTGTCATGTTACTAATGCGGGAGAAGCAACACACGTATGGTTACATGAACATATTTTTTGAGGCAACAAAATGATTTAGGACACAAGGGATTCATCGAAGTTCATCACCGTAAGAGTAATAATTCATCTATTTTATATAGATGACTTGGGTTGTATGGCTTGACCATTTCGAATACACTAGAATGTCAACCTGTGCAGCATACCCTGGAAACTTTATGCTTTCAGGACAACTAGTCTCTGGAGTCTGGAACCACTGTCAAAGTAATGATTTATGAGGGTTTGTATTTTGAGTGTCAGAATGTATTTGTTTTCGCCCCTTCCTTACTTTAATCTAATCACAATTGAAATGACTTAAAATAAAACAAATCAACCACGACTTAATCTTCCAAAAATGGAGTTTCATTAGCTCGTACCTCTTAGAAAGTTGAGGTGGTAGTTTCAATTGCACAGCGTTTCATTGGTGGATCAAGGCAGCTAATTCCGTGAGCAATGACTGTTTTCCGAAAGTCTCAATTTGTCTCAGGCAATCATCCTCTTAAAATGGACGCATCCTCTGTGGTGATAAAATGACACGTTTGGTGAGAGTTCTTTCTGTATATTTTTCTCTCAATGGCATAACGCTGTCGCATTATAATGAAGAGGTCATGTGTTAGACTCCCGCCTCTCCTGGTGGAAGCACAATGCACACTGGTTCGGACTACACGTTAAACTGTAGACTTAGTCCCGATTAGCACATCTGAGCATAAAAGTGGGCTTAAAAACAAACTAACAAAATCAACTTCTGGATACTTCGCGACATAACTTTTTTTCTTTACTTCAGCTACACCTACAGATTCTGTCGACATTTTCGCCTGATTCGTGTGGCAAAATTTGTGTATCGAAAGAGGATTTCTAAATATGATAAGCCACTCATTAGCAATTGAATAATTCTGTAGCTTTTTACATACATAACTGGTTTATTAAAATGTATTCACTTCGGTACTGTAGTGATTATTTTGATTCGTTCTTATTAGTAGAACGAATATAAATTTGATATTTCGCATGCCATATTTATAATTGAAGATGACAGGTATATAAAAATTGTAATGAAATAAAAAAGGACACTTCTGGAATTTCCATGCAGAGCTAATTAAAACTATACTATACTCTCTAGCATACTTAAACCAGAAGGTTTATGGCCGCAGAAACACAAGGCTTCGATCTGTTTCTATCCGGGGCAAGATCAATCCAATCTTTCCTAACCTTACAGATTTCTTTTAGGTCCATCTCAACGTTATCCCTCCATCTTCGTCTTGGCCTTCCTACTGGTCTCTTACCATCAGGTTTCCCAACAAGAATCCTGTAAACTATTCTTTCCTCTGCCATTCGTGTCACATGGCCTGTCCATCTAAGTCTTCTTGATTAAATTATTCTAATAATAATAATAATTAAAAAGTCGAAATAATTTATTGTGTTGCTGGAGAAGTAACGCTAAGATGGTGTTTTTATTTGTTTATTTGGAGATTATTTTAACCATACCCAGGCTGGGATTTATATACGTATGTGGAGACCCGAAGCTTACAGCACCAAGACCTCACTCCAATCCCCTCTACCCAGTTTCAGTTATAACTTCTTGCCAAGTTACATGGTATGGTTTGTTATTATATTTCTTACCACATCCGAAGTACCTAAGTTTTTCATTATGTTTGTACTTTTCAAAGCAGTCTTTCCTAGTGATGGCCCGGAGCTGCAGTCTTCAAGTTTACCCTAAATTCTGATCTAATCTTGATCATATCCTGCATAATTTTGAGCCTCCTAAGCCTACTAGCTGCTTTTAATCATGGAAGTATTAATTTGATTACAGTTTTTGTTTCAATAGCTCTAGTAATTACTTTCACTTTCTAATGAGAAAATTGGCTTTATATGGGATGATAATATGTGAACATTTCTAGCATAGATAATATTCACAAGTAAAATGTACATGTTATGGACACCAGAATACACTTATTTATTGAATCATTCCTATATCCCCAAGTATATGTACTTACTGAATTTGATTGGGTGGGCAATCGGGTGGGCACAGACATTTTTGGGTGGGCGCTTGCCTACCCATGCCCACCCCTGTCGCCGTCCCTGACTAGTTGTCTGTGACACACTGAACAGATGAAAAAATAGAAATGAAAGAACACAAAATTCCAAAGATAAGCAACACATAATACAGTATAATGTATATTCAGGGCATTATGAGGCAAGTGGCAAAAATGGTTGAAAATACAGGGATATAAATAGTAAAACAAACTCTCTGACGGCTGTGTTTATCTACGCACCGGATACACATGTAATAGTTTGCAACTATGAACAGGGCAGTATATTCGCTACGGATTCATCATTAGATTGTTACTGTGGTTGTACGTGTTTTAGCCGTAATTTAACAACGTGAACCTCGGATACTTCCGTTATCAGCACAAAATTAACACAAGGCATCTGGACACAAACCTGTAGATATCAACCTTGCAACGAGATTTGAAAATACAATTAACATGTAGCTGGGCGTAATCAGCCACATGTAAGTTGTAAGTCCAATAAAATTTATGGTTGTTGATATTTGACATGTAGGCTGAGACAAAATCCGATATTGACACTTCATTTTGAATACGTTTCTTAAGATTTCTCATATCGTTTGTTCACTTCCCCCTTCCTCTGAAATGACTGCTGATTCTGGCTGGTAGGCTATGATGTTCGGTTTACTGGACGCGTTTCTCGCTTCGTTTTACAGCTAATAATGTGGTTGGTAGTTTGTCATTTTTCACAAAATTTGTGTGTTCCTTGCAACACTGCTGTGCGCTGTTTCGCCGCAGGAAATGACGTCACAAATACGGTCAAATGTTGTGTTGGGTTGCCAGCATCCAGGCGGCAAAACTGTCTTTATTGAACGGCTGTAGCGTCGAATTGACGCACCAACGAGAAAAATGTTACGGAGAAAAGTTGTTTGTTTTGATGTCCTCTATACGAATCTGTGGTCCGTGGCCGCCATTAAAATGACACCCTGTATATATTGCTTAAATATATTTGTATTATATTGTTCCGCAAATTTTGTCTGACAAAAATAATTTGAGTAAATAATTTGGCATAAGGGAGGGCGAATGTTCTACCTTTTGGGGGGAATTCGTCATAGGACTTGGGGGGATGGGCACCCCTGCCTAAGGGTACGGTCACATTGGCACCGAAGCAGGAGGTGGGTGTGTATCAGGAGGATATCTGGCGTTTGTTCCCCTAGGCGCGGAACGAGGGGACGGCAAGAAAATATTAATTATAACTACCCCCTGCCTGGGAAATCTATGGAGCAGGGCTGTGCATAACTGTAGAGAAGGGGAGAAAGTGAGTGGGCGGAGCGAAGTAGTGTGCGCTGTGCAAACGGCTGGTAGCTGCAGCCGCGTTTTCCCAGCATGCACTCACTTTCCCTCTCACGCGTTCATTGGTCGAGCCTTCTCGAGTACCACTTGGGCAGAGGACTTATTTACGTTCACTTTCTACAGAGATTCCAGAGTCTGAGCTTAAGGATGTTACCCTATCTTATGATATGAGGTATATTTTAAGGATAATCGCAACGAAATAGAAACGATTACCAAAGAATTAATTGGTGGCAAATGCAGAAAAACGCTCTTGATCAATAAATATTAGCCGGGATTATTAGTTCGATAATCCAGCGGTTAAATCATGTTGAACTCCATTGCTATTATTAGTACTGTTGTGCGAAACAATTAATTTACAATTAACAGCAGTGGCTCCACCTGTCAATAACACTGTCTGATGCTTTCAGTTAATTATTATTGTTTACCTTCATCACTTCCGACATATTAGTCGGTGCATTACTGTATGTCAATCGTAGAACCGCTTGCATCGCATACGACTTGTCACCTGGTCGAGTACACACTGAACTCCGAGTGTCTGATGCCTTGGGGAAGCTATAATTGGTCAACATCCCTTATGCTGGGTGCAGTCTTTAAGGGTTAAGTTTAAGCGGGAGGAAGTTCCTCATTTGCTTGTAACTTTTGTATTTAAATAAAATAATATATAATCTAATAAAGGGATCCCGGCAAGTAGCGCCAATGTTTGAGAAAGATTGGGTGGACTGAACCCTGAGATTTGTTTCATAAATTTATGCAATAATGCAGGGTGTCCAAAAAGATACTTTACAAATTTTATGTCATGCACAACTTGTAATTGACATAGAGAAACATACCATGTCCCATTTGATTTACCAACACATGAAGTTTTATTGTGCAGTTGTCTACTTCAACTTGCACACTTGTGGTGGTGCGTACAACATCTAATTGAAATTTTTACTCTGTCCAAACTCTCTCTAGCATTTCCCTGCCAACTGTGGCAATGGCAGCTCTTATTCTGCCCTTCAAATCATCAAGATCAATGACGGGAGTGCTGTACACTTTGTCTTGACATAGCCCCACAAAAAGAAGTCAAGGGGTGTAATGTTAGCGGATCTAAGTCAGGCAATTGGACCATCTCTTCCAATCCAACGGGCTGGAAATGTCATGTCCAGAGCATCTCTCACCTCTAAGGTCAAAGTGTGGTGGTGCACCATCCTACTCAATACCTGACAAAAAACTTCAGGCGTTGGTGAATCACCTGCAACAAAGTATATTCCTGTGTGTCAATTACAAGTTGTGCTGTATGACTTCAAAGTTGTAAAGTACCTTTTCGGACACGGTGTACAATATATTATGTCCTAAGTAGTCTGAGGATATGTCCCAAAATGCAGTTTTTTTTGTTCCTTGGTCAGAAAATGTAGGTTTTTACATAAAAAACGCTTTCAGGCCATTTTTGAGGAAAACACATGGATTTTATAGCGGCAGTTTTTGCCTATTTTAGTCATAATTGCCTATTTGGAAGATAACTGTGATACGTTCTAAGCACAATTACTTCACGCGTCGTATTATTTTACTATTAATATTAACTTAATAATACTCAGCGGTGAACGATGAGACTCGGTGAAGTACACAGACTCCTCTCAGGTACAGGGATAGTGTTAGGTAAAGACAATATTCACAGCACAGAGAAATAAAACCACATTACTGCCGTATGTATAAACTGAAAAGTTTTATTCTTTATTTATTGTAATTATAATGCAACTATACTTGAGACGAAGGCGAGGATTTCGCTTTGTCGATGAATTGACTCAATTTAAACGCATAAACTCAATGCGTGGCTACCGGCAAGCCTATGATCACATAGACCTAGCTTGCGCCCCGAACTACCACACCAAGAGATATGCAATGATAACTGAGCCAATATTTGCTCTTTAGCCTTTTATTTCCAAATTAATCCTTAGGCTAACTTTATTTTTTGACTTAGAATGGTTGCAGTATTGTGCATATCATCAATGCATGGCTATCGGCTTACCTATGATCACATAGGCCTAGCTTGCGCCCCGAACTACCATACCAAGATGTATGCACAACACCGAGGAGTTCTATTTAAGTTTAAAAGCTTCGTCGATCCGTGGCGAAAAAGTGTGATGATTCTTACGTGATATCCTCGCTTTTATACTATTTTCGAGAACACAGATTAAAGTACAAATGAATCATTCACTATCTACAAAAGGATACTATCAACAAAACTGACATCTATACATCTTTAGAAATACAAATTCGTATAGTGCACTCTTGCAAACATGAAGATACATTCAACTACTCATAACAGAGCATAAAATACAATAAACATTAAACAAAAGATATATATTACAAACAGGGTGCAATATTACATGTAATAACAAAGAAATTACTCTTTCTTTTACAAAAATAAATACATTAGTGACATATCTTCTACTGGTGACGTCACATAAAAATGTGGATCATATCAACTGGTTTTTGAGTGCCTATTACACGAAAGTTATGAAAAATCTGTCAATGTTCATAAATTTTATTGCCTATTTAATATTTTTCGGTGCTTTGCCTGACTATTTTGAGAGTTTTTAGTGCATATTTATCCTCGTCCTGGTTATAAGTCATTATCCTCCCTTACTTCCCTAATAACCAGGGAACGGTTTATATGTAAATACATATTTATGTATGAAGCTGAAATCAGTTATATTTTGTATTATGTTTGCGCATCCTGGCATATAGACTCGAAAAATTCAGTTTTTATTTTCCATATATTAAGTTTTGGCTCATATTTTACATATTTTAGTTATTTTTACATTTTATACCCATATTTCAGAACATTTCTCAACATATACTCCATATTCATGAAATAACTAGTTACATGTCCCCGTGTGCCCGAAAGAATTGGGTGAATTTCTTGCGAATAACTGACAAATTTGAAATACATTCTAATTACTTCTTGTGATATTGAACGCAGGTTTAGTCAATATGTATCCATCTTAACAGACAACAAAAGGAAATTCACGTTCGAATACTTCCAACAATTTTTTTTATTCATTGTTTTGGAAACAGAAAATGAAAACACGTTTTGTGTTCTTTTACAATTAATGTCAATGTAAGCGTACTGTATTTTATGTAGCTCGGGTGGTGTCTTATATTACACTAGGGAACAAATGAAATATTTTTTTTTGCCTCCAGAGCGAAATAAGTTGCCTCTTATGGAAACAAGTGTGCTGAATTCAAAAATAACAAAAAAAGTGGTCTAACACGCAAGATTTTATTTTTACAGGTAGATTTCAGTATACATGGAAATATGCGTAACAAATGTACAGAGCCATGAATTGCACATCATGTAAGTACATGTAAATAATATAAAGTATAATTTTATAAGGAAATTAGTAATCAGCCACTAGTCAAAAGTAATTAGCTTGCTACAGATAAGGAAATTTGAACAATACAAAAGCATACGTTTACTTGAGAATAGGTAAAAAATGTCGACCTTTCAATGAACGTCTCTTATATTCAGTGCTACTTTCTCGTTTCGTATTCCAACAGTAATCCCCTAACATGGCTGGCTCCAATCATCCTTGGTAACGACGTTCCATGTCAGAAATGTCCTGATGGAACCTTTCCACCTGTTTATCACTTACATCACCTAAATTCTGTGGAAAATATTCAAGATATTCAAGATGAGAATGTAGAAGATGAATTTTTAAAGACATTCGGCAACCCATTTAGTTGTAACACCTCAGTAGCTCTGAAACTAGAAATTCATAGTTCTCTTCTTTTTTGTTTCCCAGGAATCCATTCACCACAGCTTTGAAGAAACGCCACGCTGCCAGCTCGACGTCTTGGAGCTTTGATTTAAAAAAATTGTCTTTCAGGAGTTTTGTAATTTGTGGTCCCACAAAAATACTTTCCTTCAATTTTGCTTGTTGTCTAGTTCGAGAAAAGGTCTTGGAGGTAAAGAAATCCACTGCCATCTTTATTCAAGGCTTTCACGAAGTTCTTCATCAATCCTAATTTAATATGTAGTGGTGGGAGAAGAATCTTCTTTGGATCAACAAGCGCCAGATATTTCACATTCTTTCTCCAATTTGGTATTCATCCCTCATTCCCCAATCTTTAACTACAAACTGACGACTTGTGTCGCGACTGTCCCACAGGCACAAAAAGCAGCAATGTTTCGTAAAACCTCCCTGTAATCCTGTGAGCAAGGCAATAACCTTGAGATCAGCACAGATTTCCCATTCATATTTATTATAATTTACAGCTGCTGACAAAGCAGACATTGTTTCGTATGTTTCCTTCGCATTTAGAGCATGGAATAAAGGAATTGATGGTAAAACATTGCCATTATGCAGCAATACAGCTTTCATACTTAATTTTGAGGAGTCTATGAACAGTCTCCAATCGGGTACTGAATGTCGAACACCGAACTCATTCATTAAGGAAACGACATCTACACAGAAGCACATATTTTCTTTCATTGTGAAATACTTGGAAAACTGTTCGTGACGGTTTCGATAAATGGAAATTTTTGTGTCTTTCGCAAAGAGTTTCCACTGCTGATTCTTGAGCCAAGAATCTCTGCTTCTTTTTTTCCCAAATTTAAATCGCGTATAAGATCACTTAGCTCATCATGCATAATGAGGTGCACACCATCATCTTGTTCGTCACAATGGTATTCTACGTCGATTGATGTTGACGGCTCGTCTGCGATATCTTCATCTGGTGCTTGCACAACCTATGTGTGTGGGGGTTTTGGAACTGGTAATTCCTCGCTGTGGTGTACCGGTCTCTTATATATAAATTTACATAACAACTTTTCGAATGAAGTAATTCTTTCCTTTTCTTTTCCAGGTAAACATATAGCCTTATTTTCCAATGTTCGTATACCTTATACCTTAAATTTTATTTTATTAAAAATTGACATTATGAAACATTTTTACATGTAGAAGAATTTTGAGGATTAGTTTCGCTTACTACACTACAAAACACATTACAAACAGTCATTACTTTCACAGGGGCAAAAATCATGTTCCCTAGTGTTATTAGAAAGGTAATTTTGTATTTCGATATTCTACCATTTAATCCAAAAGATAAATGGTTCCACTGTTTTGAATATTAAAAAAAAAAAATAGTTTTGGATCACAACATAAATCTTATGAGTAAAATTTCCCTCTACCTTTTACAGCCTTCTCTTGATTTAGGTATATTAATAATACGAGTAGAATTCAGTGACTGTATGAAATGGAAAATAAAATAAAATGAAATAACAGCTGTGCTGAATATTCACTCATCTGTTGGATGGAGTACTAAAGTCTTCCCGTTTATGTAATAATAATAATAATAATAATTTCCCGTAAAATTGGTTAATTTTTATTAGTTTATAATATTTATTATTATATAATAACAAGTCTATTTTTTATTGTTATCTATTTTTTTATTATTGTTGTTGTTACTATTTAAGTTTTATCATTGTCCCGATCCACCTAGCAAAAATTTCTGGCAACGCTCATGGTCCCGATTTACCTGTCTGAGCATGAAGGGGATCTAATGCAAACCTTGACATGAGTTTTTGACCTAAGGCTTCTCATGTTTAGAAGAACAATTTCATGCAACATTCATTTTAACCCATACAGATGAAGCATAAGCATAGAATTTCCCGCTACGGAAAGTATGTATTTAATTTTCAATGAATTCCCAACTGACATTAGTTATGCCGCTGCCAGAATTGCAACGGGAAATATTTCCATTCACTGCATTCGTGGCGTAGTGGGATATGAGGTTGGGGGGGGGAGGAAGGGGGGCAGAATAGAAGCAAAAAGGAAGAAAAGAGAAGCAATGCTCATATTTAACCGACGCTTGAACCGAAATGTTGTACATTGCGAATTTTACTTCCCGATATTTCGATCTGGGGATGGATCGATGTGGCCGGGAACAAAAAAAAAGGGGGGGAAGAAAAGAGGGAAGTAAAAAACGGGCACGATGGATTGTGCATTGTTCGAGAGTCGATTTTACGCTCTGTTGGATCAGAGTGTGACCATATGGGATTGGGTTTTGCGGCTACTCCACGGCGATCGCCTCTTCACTTCGAGGGAGTTTTCTGGTCCAAAGAACTTTACCTTTCCGGACACCTTGTTTCTTTTCCTTCTTTTTTATCGGTCTGTGGAAAACGAGTCTTTCCACGCTTGGAGCTTTATTTTGGAAGTTTGCTTAGATTCGAAGTTTGTTTCAAGTCCATTCTATTCTCAGGATAATCGGGACTGGATCTACAATTTAAGTTGGTATCCGTAACCACTGTGAAATGTGCCTCCATCGGATATCTAACCCGGAACTATTTGATTACAAGGTGAGAAAGTTACCCGTACGTCGCATAGAACACCACAAAAGAATGTTGATTTCCTTCAGAAAGCACAACTTGTCAGCGGCGACCATACATCTGTAACGCATGGATAGAAAATGCTGTTCTGTAGAACTCGTGGCGTCGTAATGAGATATCAACGAGCGAATATGTTATTTATTTGTTTATAATATAATAAAGGCATTCTGTTAGATGTTACCGTAACATTTACAATATTCTACCGTTAAAATTTAACGATCTTGTTTGTCAATTTAAATTTGAATATGTTATTAGGCGTAAATAATTATTACAAATTGCAGTTTCTTGCACCCCAAATAAATGTTTAAAAAAATGAATATTCAAAATTACGGTAATTAGGTTAATTAACCGTTAATATTTAAAAGAGTCATACGTTAGTTGGATGGCAGCGGAAATTGACCGTTTTAGACTCATTTCTGCAGTCAACTTCTTACAGTGGTAAGAAGAAAGCCGAAAGGAAAGATCCATTTTTCCTATACTTTTGAACCTTAAAAGAATTTTCATTAGCATAAAACAAGTGGTGCCCCCATCTAAAAATGCGACGCTTTCGCAACGCTTCCGGTTTTGTTACGGAGAGTAAATTAACTTACAGAGACACGTGACAGAGAGACAATGGCTTCCTTTCTCTCTCTCTCTCCCGAGCTCTCTGACCTAAAGATTTGGAAGCGAAGGGTCTTAAATTGTAGCTTTTGTTTTCTGTTTCTGGCGTGTAATTTCCGCTGATGCCAAGTTGCAAGACAGATCTTTTAACTTACGCAGCAGCAACGCAATTGTCGCAGAAATAAAAGAAGCGCGACAAAACAAAATGAGTTATTATTCAGAACGTGGTGCATGAATGACAGACGTACCCATTTTGTTCCTCAAACAAGCACCGTTTCTAAACCAAGGACTCAGCACAAACTCTCGCACACAGAAAAGTATGCATATGAACATATTGTTAGTCTACTAACAAATCGATATTAACAAATTCGTTTTTTTTGTTGTTTTTTTCGATTTTTAAGCTATCAGATATATTGTTTTAAGTTCATTCAACTTTTATAACTTAAAATAAAGCTTGATGAACGACTGGAAAAAAATTAAGTGTAAATTTGCCTGGTAGTTGCTGAGAAAATATGCTCTTAGTGAGTTCTGTGCAAGATTCAAAATGGCGAACAATTACTTTAATTGTGTAACGTTTTACTCAGTGGCGACGCAAGACTTTCTGCCGTGGATGGATCATGCCTTGAAACATGAATTTCGATATTCAATTGGTTATCACATGCTCTGAACAAGGATTTATTAACCAATAATAGGAGGTTTAAACCTTGGGCCAGATAGAAGTTGTACAAATTCAAATATTCCATTGAAAATGTGTTACAGTTTAGGTTCTATCACACATCACAATATTATACAATAACAATTTTAAAAATGAACGAATTTACAGTATAGGCCTGCATGATCTAGGGGTCAGTAGATAGCGCTCCGAAACTATAGATCTTAGATTCGAGTCTTCGAAGGTTTATAATCATATGTATCATTATATACACCTTTCATTTATTTTTCTTAAATCAGTAGATTTGTATGTAACATTTTGACGGTGAGCCAGCCTGATTTTCGGTGGGGCATGACCTACTATAATAATGGACTCGTGCTCAAGATCTACTTATTAAGCATAATATTATGTGTGAGTCTGATATGTGAAATAATAAAGGGAATTCCATTGTCTTCGATCAGCTCTTCGAGATATACTCGTAATAATTGTCAAAACTATGTGTAAAATTTGTCTGTCGTGCGTATGTATGTGTACACATACATTTATGTAACTGTCGTATATTTGTACAGTTGGATTACCCACGACGAACAGGAAGGGAAGCTAGGATGGAAGAAAAGAGACGAGCAATTGAAGGAAGTGACCTCGTTAAAGCAACGTTCTCCTGAAGTGACCAAAATACGGGATTTGGACTCATTCACTCCCTAATGAAAGCCTCCCTCTTTAAGCAATTCCTCCAAACTCGACAGGTACAAAGTTCCGATAACCACATACTGAATCGATTGTTTCAATTTGCTTTGTAAGGTTCAAGATTAATCGAGATTAGATCTGGAACATTCTCTGCCAAATAATAACAATAACCACTAGGCCACCAGTATGACTTTGACACACCGTCAAAATGTCGATTGGCAGGAAGCCAAGAAGAATATCTCTGCAAATTCATTAGCAAAACTGTATGGGTAGGTTGAGAATCTAGATAACGCTGCTTCTCTTCTCTTGAAGTCTTCATCAAACCTCAACAACCGACGCTATCAGCGCCAATTCGCAAAAGGCAACAGCTAGCGACAAGCAGTTTAATCAATACATTGTTGTTAACACTTGCCTCCGGTGTTCCATTGTTGTCTCACGCACCTTATTGTTGTATAGTTAGCAGTCAAAAGCTATTACTACTCGAGATAACATCTAATGTTATCTAACGGCTTTGATGTTTGTTATTACGCGATGTATTTGCTCATGGCTGTAGGGATGTAAATTTAATGGGTCTGAAATGAAGGTTATGTAAAGATAACATAAGCAATAGTGATGCACTTTTGGAGCATCAATTGACGCAGTTAAACGTGAAATGTTGGTTTCTTTTAAATGTATGTCGCTGATCTCAATTGATTGATTCATTGATTGATTTGGTGTTTTAAGTCCACTTTATGCACAGTAAGGCTAATCGGGACTGGACCTACAGTTTAAAGTGGGATCCGAACCACTATGTGCCTCCACCGGGTATCGAACCCGGGACCCCTTGATTACAAGGCGACGACGCTACCACTGCGCCATCGGGGAGGCCCTGCTGATCTCAATTGATGCATCACACGGAACAGCATCTGGTACGAGTACTATTTCTGTGTATTTTGATGCACCTAGTTCGTTCTATCAGCTTTATTAAGTAGTGGGGTTTGTGGTGGGGACAGGACGAGAAAGTACGAACCTCTCTCCAGCAGATTTGCTATACTTAAAACTTGCTCAACATGCCCATATGAGTTTATTGCTCAAGTGTGGAGCTCTTATAATTCAAGATTTTTGTAAAAAATGCCCTCGGGAATTTTTCAGAAAGGAAGAGAATTTTTCAGAAAGGAAGAGAATTTTTCAGAAAAGAAGTGCCCCTCAGATTGATTTGTCTACACTTACAGAAGGCACTTCTGTGAGATTGTTGTCCATAAACTTGTCAAAAATATGCCCCTCTTGGCCACACTTAAAACTAGGCTACCCACACCCATACACACCCACACCCACCCACACACACCCACACCCACCCACACATATTTACTTCCGGTCCACTTCCGGTTTACTTCCGGTCTACTTCCGGTCCACTTCCGGTCTACTTCCGGTTTACTTCCGGTCCACTTCCGGTTTACTTCCGGTCTACTTCCGGTTTACTTCCGGTCTACTTCCGGTCTACTTGTGGCCAAGTTGTGGCCTATTTATGATATTTTTTATCCAGCATAGAGATTAGATTTAAAACCCAAGAAATTGTATATAAATACCAAAGCCAAAAATATCAACACACACACACACACACACACACACACACACACACACACACACACACACACACATACACATACACACACACACACACACACATAGACATACACACATACACACACACACATACACACATACACACAGCGCAGTGTTGAATCCAACTGATATTTTTATCCAGTATAAAGTTTTGAATTGAATCCCAAGAAATTGTATATAAATACCAAAGCCAAAAATATTAAGTGTATACACACATACACACGTACACACACACACAGCACAGTGTTGAACCCAACTGATATTTTTATCCAGCATAGAATTTTGAATTGAAACCCAGGAAATTGTATATAATAAACAACAACAAAAATGCCGAATCAAAAATATTGTAATCAATGCAATAAAAATATATTTAGCTCTAATTGGGCCAGACACCAAAAAATTTGTAATCCAGACAAATACAAAACTCCCACAATAATTTGCCCCAAATGCCATAGAAAATATAACATGCGATACTTCACATATACGCATAAAAATACTTGCTCTGCACAACCATCTACTTCTGGTCTGAAAAGAAGATACGAAGTACCTGTTAATGCCAGAGCAGCAAAGCAGCCACGCTATGCACCCATCCGTAGCAGTTTTAATACCCAACTTAGGGATTATCGGTTTGTATCGGAGCCAAGATGCGGCATTGAGAATTTCTTGAACAGTGTAAATCCTAAAGTGCAGGCAATTCTAAATGCACAAAATGGCTCTTATAAGCTCTTTCTCAAATTGTTTGTACAATATAAGAAACCAAATGACACAAAATTTACACACCCCCACGTAACAGAAACTGTACCGGTATATTCAAACGCAAATTTAGACACAATAATAAGCAGATTGATGGATCAACTGAACATGAAACACTCTGAATTTGCGGCAAAAGAGTCCGGATGGAGCCTATGCGGTTCATCGCACAAGTTATATGTTAATATTTCTGAATTCAGCCCATTAAAAGGTTCTACATATCTGCCATTACCTGCTAATATCAAAAACAAAAGAGCCGTGGTCAATATAAAAAACACCGACCAGAAATGCTTTTTGTGGTGTATATTAGCTGCTTTGTATCCAGTTTCAAGCCATCCTGAGAGAATAACTTATTACAAACAGCATGAGCACGATTTTGACGATGTAATGGAGGGTTTAGAATATCCAATGTCTGTTCAAAATATTGATAAATTTGAAAAAAGGGCCAGGCACATCGATGGCAAACAATTATCTATTAATGTATTTACTTGTTCCACTGGCAATTGCCCGATAGCACCTCTCAGAATCAGTACACTTGATGATGAATCTGCTATTCCGATTGATCTGCTCTTAATTGAAGGGGATGGCACATATCATTACACTCTGATACATAATCTTGAAGCTTTAGTGAGAACACAACTAGACAAATATAAAAAAATATTTAAGTTGTGCAGAAGATGCTTAACTGAATTTGATGGTAGAAAAATGGTGAAGGGGGTTTGTGAAGAGAGTGCAGAAATTGCCAAAAACAAGTTAATTGAGCATCTGAAATACTGTGGCAACCATAAACCTGTTCATATGGTGATGCCCAATCCAAGTGAAAATTGCAAATTCAAAAAGAATGAAGCCTTGTTGGAACACCCTGTATATATTGTCTGGGATTCCGAATCGAATCTCAAATCTCTTGCATTCTGTAGCCCAGATCCAGAAGAATCTTCAATTACTCCGTACCAGCAACATGAACCTTCCAGCTTTTGTTGTGTGGTTATACGGGATGGTGTTGTTATTAAAGAATATTCATACAAGGGACCAAATGCCATCAAAATATTTGCACATATAATAGAAAATGTGTGCCGTGACATAGCATCTAACATCTTATTAATATCAAAGCCTATGTTGCCTTTAACAGAGAAACAGATTGAAGATTTCAACAATGCAGAAAAATGCCCGGTATGTGATTGTGAATTTTCAGATACAAATATCAAGGTTCATCACCATTCTCATACAGATGGTAAATTCTTAATGGCCCTGTGTAATAGCTGCAATATTCAGATCAAGAGACCAAGATTTATCCCCATATTTTGCCACGGAGCATCCAATTATGATTTCCATCATCTGATCAGGTACGAGGGGTTTGAGAAGCAGAATTTAAATATTTTAGCTGAAAATGATGAGAAATATATATCTATTAGCAAGATAATTAAAGTTGATGGTGTTCCTATTCACATAAGATTTCTTGATTCTTACAGATTTTTACCTGCTGGCCTGCCTACACTGGAAAATCAATTACCTGATGATCAATTCAAAATCACACGTGCCAAGTTTCCAAATCAGGACCTGAAATTAATTAGGCGGAAGGGTGTATATCCATATGACTATGTTACAGATTTTTCTAAATTTGATGAGTGTTCCCTGCCACCACAAGAAGAGTTTTACAGCAGAATCAGAGGATCTGGAATCACTGATGAAGATTATCACCATGCCCAGTTGATGTGGAACGATTTAAAATGCAAGACATTTGGTGATTATCACATGGCATATTTAAAACTTGATGTCACTCTCTTAGCTGATATATTGCAAGCATTCAGAAAATCTTCCATGCAAAATTATGGACTGGACCCAGTGTATTTTTACAGTGCCCCGGGCCTAGCATGGTCTGCAATGTTTTTCAACACCAAAAAGCAATTGGATCTGATCCACGATCAAGATATGTATCTGTTTATGGAACAATGTATAAGAGGTGGGATGGTGCAATGTTCCCAGAGATATGCCAGAGCAAATAACAAGCATATGCCTGATTATGATCCAGCACGGCCATCAAATTATATACTGTATGTAGATGCAAACAACCTCTATGGTCATGCTATGATGGATAAATTGCCATATGCAGGGCTTGAATGGGTCGAAGATTTCAATATTGAAGATCTTAAGGACTTTGATGACAGTGAATATGGCCTCTTCTTAGAGGTTGATCTGATAATTCCTGATGATTTACACAATAAATTTTCTGATCTGCCCCCAATTCCCGAGGTTCAGTGCTCACCTGGCTCTAAACAGAAGAAGCTCATGATGACTCTAGAGCCGAAACAGGATTATGTCATATATTACAAAAACCTCCAGTTCCTGATGAAACATGGTGTCCAAGTGACCAAAGTTGGCAAAGTTTTGAGGTTCAGGCACTCAGAATGGTTGAAATCATACATTGATACAAACACGGAGCTTCGAACATCTGCAAAGAGCCAATTTGATAAGAGCTTGTTTAAATTGATGGTGAATTCAGTGTATGGCAAAACAATTGAAAATGTCAGGAAACATACCGATGTTAAAATAATTACTGACCCCAGCCGGAGCAAAAAATTGGTTGCAAAGCCCAACTTCAATTACAGAAGAATTTATGATGAGCACATGGCACTTTTCAACATGATGAAAACAAAGATCAAGTTTGATAAACCTATTTATGTAGGGGCTGCAATATTGGAATTGTCCAAATTACATATGTTAACATTGTATTATGATGTGCTGAAACCTTTTTATGGTGATCGTGTAAAATTATTGTACATGGACACGGATAGTTTTATTCTTGATATTCAAACAGAAGATGTTTATCAAGATATGTCACAGCCTGAATTGTTTCAATACTTTGATACCAGTGAACATACAAGAATTCAACCCCACAACAAAAAGGTGCCTGGCAAGTTAAAAGATGAGACATGTGGTGATGTTATTGTGGAATTTGCTGGGTTAAGTGCCAAGATGTACAGTTTTGAGACATGTAGTGGTGCTGTTGCCAAAAAGGCCAAGGGCATTGGCAGAGTAACTGTTGAAAAAGATCTTCAATTTGAAGATTATAAAAATTGCCTCAAATCCCAGAGTTCAATCAGAACATCGGAAAATAGAATCCAGAGTGAGGATCACTTGCTGACTTCAAATGTTGTAAGAAAAGTGGCCCTGGACCCGCATGATGATAAGAGATGCATTTTATCATGTGACATACATACTTTACCTTGGGGGCATTGTGATTTGAAAAATGGCAAACAATGCCCAATTACAGAGCATGATTTGAAATAAATAAACATGCCTATGAACTTATTTGGGTTCAAGAAACAGGCTATTATGGAGCTGCCAACACCACAACCCTCTTCTGATATGCTGTCTAAACTGAGTGGCTTGTTAATTATTCATCTGAACAGCATACTTACAGATAATGATGATGAAACAGGCAAAACATTGTACATATTTAACAATAATTTAAATCATTACCAATTACCTGTAGGTGGGCAATTGCAATTTATTACAACCCCTGAGGGTGATGTCAAGATTTCAATAGGGAGAAATATTTATAGAATTAAGCACTCAAACATGATTTCTGGCACTGTATATACTGTTTCTGCTGGTGACTGCTTATATATTGAGGTCCCTGGATCTTATGACAAGCTTATACCCTTTTTTATAGAATTAAGAATCAGATACTCTATAATAAATAACCAGTAAAACAAAAATGCCTAATGATATATTTGGCCATACAAGACATGAAGATCACAGTGATGAGATTCTGATGCTTGATGTCAGAGTCAAGAAATTGAGAAGTGATTTACAAGCTTTACAGACCACACTCAATGCCAGTCTTCAATTAGAAATTACAAATTTGCAATCGCAATGCATGGACCCTCTTCTTAAAATTGATTCTGAACTCAAAGTGCTGCTTCAGAAATATACTGATTTGGCTACATTGGATAATTTTCAAAATTTGGAAGAAGCTGTAGCAGCTCTTCAAGCCAAATTTAAGAGCCAGGCCACCAACTCTGAGCAATTGAAACAGCAATTGGAAGAGCAGATAAATAATGTCCAGACACAGCTCCAAACAATTGTCAAAAGCATAAAGTCACAAGAAGATTTTGATCTAGTGATTTCCACTCTAAAGGAACAGATTCAATCCCTCCAGATACCTAATCTGGACCCTCTGCACAATGCCATAGCCGAGGTTAAAGAAAAAATTGAGACACTTGAAAATTTTATGAACAATTTGCCATCTTCTGATGCTTTGAATGCAATAACTCGGAGTGTTGCAAACATCAAGCTGCAACTTGAAACATATGAAGATTTTGGAAAAATTCAAAGTACCATAACCCATCTTGAAGGTACAATAGCAGCAGTGCAAAGTGATTTGGCAAATGTACAAGAAACTCGCCTGCCTGGAATTGTAGATACCCTTGTCAGTGTCCAGCAACAAATCACAAAACTTGAAAACCTCAACACTGAATCTGAGCTATCTCATTTTCATCACTTGATCGATGATATCCAAACAAAACTTGAAATTTTACAACAATCCACACCCTCTCAGGCAGATATAGCCCTGCTCCAAAATGCTATGCAAAATGTGGCTGATGCTTCTGAATTAAACAATGTGAAATTGGCACTTGAATTTTTGCAAAATACAGTATCAAATCTTCCCACATCACAGGAACTTAAAAATATTAAGAGGGCGGTGAATAGGATATTGAAATCAGAAGATATCAAGAATATCCAAGCAGAGATCAAACAACTCACTCAGACAGTGGCCACTCTACCAACCAATCAACATATTAATGAACTGCATGCCCTGTTTGAGGATATCAGAAGACAGGTCCATGATCTTACTGCTCAAAATTCAAAATTGGCAGTTGTTGAAAATTTGCAACAAATTGTAGCCAATATCAAGCAACAGCTAGGGACCATGGAATCCAATCAAGCAAATGCTCTGTCTGTTTTTGCCACCCAGCTTCAAGAGATTGTGCAACAATACAAGAAACTTGTTGTGGACGTAAAGATCAAGCCAGGCCATGATGATGTTGTTAGGACCATCAATGAGCACCTTGAATCTGTAACAAGCAGATTGCTTACAGCAGAAAAAGAAATAACAGGCATAATCGAGAATCCAAAACATACAGTAATTCTTGAATTGTACAGCATCCCCAACAAAGAATATGATTCACCATTTACACCAGGTGGCAAAATATATATGCTGTCCCCTGCACAATTTTATTACCAGTTTTTTGTTGGAGGCACACTTAGACCAATCAAGATCAAATATTGGCATCAACCACAGGCACACCACTACCCCACCTTATCAATAACAAATGCTGACAACAAACCAAAAATCACCAATGTAGAGTTGGAGGATTTTACAGACCCCAATACATTAGAAACAGCCTATGTTGAAGATGATGGCACTTTGGAATTTAAAATACAAATAGGGGACAAATTATATTTAGAAAATCCTGCAGTATCAGCTGCTGAACACCCTATAGTTGCAATATTCTTGTTTACATACTATGTCTAGACAAATTATTGTTGATGAATTACACAGACAGGCCAGACATAATTTTAAGAGACTCCCAGTAGTCACAAAGGGCATAGATGATTTATGGCAGAGCGACTTGATTGAGTTGTCAAGTGGGCAGTTGAAAAACTTAGACAAAATCAACAAGGGCTACAAGTATCTACTCACTGTAATAGACACATTTTCAAAATTTGCCTGGGCTGTGCCACTCAAATCCAAGACTGGAAAATGTGTTACAGAAGCCCTCAGGACAATCATCAATCATTCAGGAAGATCCCCGCGCTATTTGCAAACAGATAACGGCAAAGAATTTTATAATTCAGTGTTCCAACAATTTATTAAAAGCCAGTCAATAAAACATTACTCGAGTTACAGTGATCTCAAAGCCTCAATTGTAGAGAGATTCAACAGAACCTTAAAAAATCTTATGTATAAACAATTTACCCTCCAAGGTAATTATAAATGGATTAATATTCTTCCAGAACTTCTACATAAATATAACAACTCGGTCCATTCCACGATCAACATGAAACCCTCTGAAGTAACTTCATCTGATGAGCAAAAATTGATCAGCACTGTTTATTATCCTAGATACCAGCCAACAACAAGAAGGGCCAAATACAGGGTGGGCGATCAAGTAAGAATCAGCAAATATAAGCACTTATTCAAGAGAGGCTTTACGAGAAACTGGAGCACCGAATTATTTACAGTGGTTCAAGTTAAACCCGGGACCCTTAACACATATATAATAAAAGATCACCTAGGAGAAATTCTCAAAGGCAGGTTCTATGAACAAGAGCTCAGCAAAACTAAACAGCCTGACACATATCTCATAGAAAAAATCATCCGCAGAAAAGGCAACAAGTTATTTGTCAAATGGCTGGGTCATCCGGAAAACAGCTGGATCGATGCAGACAAAATAATAATATGAGCACCTGGGATGTTATAAAAAGGCTGCCAGAACCTGAACAACAGAATAAGAGAAATGGCAACTTGCTGCCTGATAATATTAGGTGTCTTATTGTTGGGCCATCTGCTTGTGGTAAAACTACACTAATGGTTGATAATTTTTTATTGGCACCCAACTGGTTAGACTGGAAAAACAGGCACTTGTATGTTTTCTCTAAGAGCTTGGAACAATTAAAATATCAACAGCTGATGAAGCTATATGATGGATTGGATATAGCCACTTTTGAACCAGATGTTAAGCCATTAGATGAATGTCTCGATAATTCTGTTGTTGTGTTTGATGACGTTATACTGGATAATCAAAACAAGGTTAGAAATTTCTTTACACAGGGCCGGCACAAAAACATTGATTGCTTCTACCTGGCACAGACTTTTTCAAAAATACCCAAGCAGCTGATCCGAGACAACAGCAATTTTATATGTGTGTTTCATCAAGATCATACCAACCTCAAACACATACATGATGAATATGTAGGTGGGGACTTGAGCTACAATGACTTTTCTAAATTTTGCAGCAGGTGCTGGAACCAGGACAGTTATGGCTTTGTCACAATTGATATGACAAGAAAACCCAATAGTGGCAAATACAGAAACAAAATCAACGATTTTCTAGACGTTGAGACGTATATAAATAACCATGAAAAGGCCAATTATTGACGATCTTAAATTAAGAGATTATCTTGTAAAAAGATTTAAGGGATGGAAATCAGAGAACCGAGGAATTTATGAAAAACACAAACAAACTGAACAGCCTGTAATTGATGCTATTAATAATTTAGGTAAGAATATCAAAACTGTTACAGAGCAAAATCAAAATTTGATCACAGAGCTTGTACCTGTAGCTGCTAGGAACATATTAGATTATCCATTCACCCCACTTTCAAGTATTCATACACCTAGTCCTGTTGCTCCTAGAAGAATTGAAGCTACTCAGGATCCTATTGAATTGGGTCTTCTTGCACAAAAATATTTAACCACACCTAAAGACAATAAAGATGAGGTGTTTGGCTTATATGCTGACACAGAGCTTGACGGGAGCATCATTCATAGAATTGGCAATTTCAGAGTAACTTTTATGGGGGATGATATAATTGTATATTCAGAATCTCGTCTCGGAGAAAAAGGTGCTTTTGTTAAGTATCCCGGAACACCTGGATTGTGGGAACTGATGACTAGGAAAAGGCCTGGCAGCTATACAGATCAAGATTATGAACATTACAAAGAAATATTAATAAAATCAGATGCTCTATACCAGAACAATGATCCCACACAAAAAAGAGTCAAGTCTAGCAGTGGAGCAAAATACAATAATTTAATCAAGCCCATATGGTCACAGATCAAGACTGGCAGTGGAATCAAACAATACAACACACTGCCCAAAGAATTTGTGTGGGTTGATGATGTCAGGAAACTTGTGGATAGGTTATTGGTGATAGCTGGGGAGGAAAATGCTGGCAACCACAATTTTTACAATGAAAAGGTTGGAATTATGGACATGATAAGCACCAAATTGTCTAATTTTATAGTGAATGACCCTAAGGGGATTGGATATCTCATAAAAATTATTAATACTCTACCACCTAAATTTTGGAATATTTCTGAGGGTCGGGGCCTTGTTAATGACATTATAAACAAGCTGCCATTTGAACTACATATTCCAGGCTATCAGTATTGTGGTCCAGGCACAAAACTGGATCATAGATTAAACAGAGGGGATCCTGGTGTAAATCCCCTAGATGCTGCTTGTAGAGACCATGACATAGCATACAACACACATTCTGATCTTGACAAGAGACATGTTGCAGACAAGAAATTAGAAGAGGCCGCATTTGGTAGATTTGTAAGCAAAGATGCTTCTTTAAGTGAAAAAATAGCAGCATTGGGAACCACCATAGCTATGAGCACCAAACAAAAACTGGGGTGGGGGCTGTGAATATGTATATAATAAACCTACGATGAAGGCCAAGGGTGTTATGTATCAAATACCTTATGCAGGTCTCAAATCTCTTAAAACTATTGACAGTCTTTTGACCAAAAAGCAGCGCAAGAAAAAAAATTCTTGTCTTGCAAAGGGACATGGTATGAAATTGTTACTTAGTACCCCCCAATTAAAAAAATTACAGCAATCCAGGAAAAAATCACATGTAGGGGGATTCATATTTACCATCCCGGCCATCTTAGCTGCTCTCGGGGCTGTTGGGAGCTTGGCTGGGGGATCAGCTGCCATAGCAAAAACAGTAATAGATGCCAAGAAGAATAGGGCAGAATTAGATGAGCAGAGGCGCCATAACCTGGCAATGGAGAAAAAAGGCAAAGGTGTTAAGAGAGCCATGAATAAGTTTAAAAAAAACAAGAGCCGCTTACAAACCAAGATATTGAAGCTTTAATCAAGCCACTGGGCATCAAAAATTTTAGAGGTGTGTACATGTCTGATTCTTTGCCGGAACAACCACTCAACAAAGAGTGTGGCATAGTTAATTTGGATGAGTACAAAAATCAGGGCACTCACTGGATCTGTTATCTTAAATATTTAAACGATGAGGCATTTGTGTTTGATTCATTTGGAGGTGTTCCACCTGAAAATTTAATAAAATATTTAAAATCAGCTAATCTTTTTTACAATAATGCCCGTGTTCAAAACTTCAAAGATGTTAATTGCGGACATTTGTGTTTATCTGTTCTCAGATATATGTCTCAAATAAATAAACCATCAATTGAAAATTTTCAAAAGGCCTTGTGGTATCTGAAACATCATGGGGGTATTCCATCTCACCAGCCAAAATTCAATATTGAAACTCAAATTGCATGATGACATAGTGTATCCCAAAACAATAGCTCTCAGAGCATTTTACGGCATGTACCTGATCCCTAATATTACGCACCACAACAATACAATTGCAGTAGGGGATCAAAAAATTGTCATCACTCCAGGGCAATATAATCTGTCCACTTTAAATGCTCACTTACCCAGAGGTGTAGTTTTAAGTCAAAATTCTGTCACTCACAGAGTAGAGATTGTATCTGCTACGGAGACAGTGCATCTGGGTACTATAGGAGAGCTGTTGGGATTTGAGAACAACACAAAACTCGAAGCAGGCATCAAACACACTGCTATGAATATACCTAAATTCTTAGCCATAGAGACTCTGAACATTCACTGTAATGTGGCCGAGGGTATGATCACCAAATCAAATGGCATAGGCACTCACAAACAAACCGGCATCATTGCAACATTCAAACCTAATTCCGAATTCATGGAGCCCATCATCTACAATCCATCCCCAACATTATATTTTCCTGTGTGCCATAATAGAATAGATTACATTGAATTGATGGTCACTAACGAAAAAGAAGAATTAGTTGATTTTGCTGGAGCTACAACAACTGCAATCATAGAGATTAATATTTAAATAAAAATACATACAATGGAAAATATTGAGAGTTATGAGCTACAATCGTTCCCCCCAAACAGGAGGACATTTGCAAATTTAAATCAACCCAACACGGAGGTTGAGGTTGATCTTGATGTAGGGGACGGCTTTATACACCCCCACAGAGCAGATCTATACATCAAATTTGATGTTGTAAAGCTCGATGGAACAGATTACCCGGCAAATTCAAATATAAGACTTGTAGACAATTTTGTACCGCATCTGTTCTCTGAAATTGAGATCAGAAAGCATGGCGTTGTTATAAACAGAATAGATTATCCCGGCATTACCTCCACAGCTTTGGCCACATTAAAATTATCCAAAACCGAGGCTTCATACTACAAAATAGGCGGATTTGAGGCTGGTGATAAAATATTATCTAAAAATCATACTGTATTGTTCCCCATGCGCCTGTTGCCAGGATTCTTCTCGGATTACAAAGATATCATGTGGAAGGGTGGTTTAAGAATTACATTTAGAAGAGCTGCAAATGATAACAATGCATTGATGAGGTACAGTACATTAAACCCTACAGGGGAAGCTTTGCCTGATACCTTACCAGATGCAGGCAAATGCATTATTCAGACTATGGAGTTAAGAATCCCCGTTGTTGAATATGAGGCCGGCTATGCTCTTAAATACAAAGCTGATATCCTAAAAAATCCGCAAATTCCTCTGCAATTTTACACATATCAATGCGTACAGAAGGTTGCCACTGGTTCTTATTATGAATTTGATGCTACAAATTCATTCTCCAGTATTCAATACGACATGCCTGATTTTGTGGTGGTACTGTTTCAGACTGGAAGACACAATAATCAGGAAAAAAATTCAAGTAAATTTGATAACTGCAACATCAAGAACATATATCTTAAAAATGGCAGAAATGAGGTATTTCCTAGAGAAAATTACAATTTAGACATGTCCAAGGATGATTTCCTCAAATTATATGAAGCATTTTCGGCTTTCAAAAGGGTCACTACTGGCAGTACTGACATGTATTACACACCAGATGAATTCAAGACACGGAGACCCATGTTTGTAATTAACACTTCAAAAAGGAAACAGGTTGTAGTGAATGACAGGACGAACATTAAAATTATCTGTGAATTCCATGAGGCATTACCTGATGACACCATATGTAGTGTTATTCTCATAGGTGAAAAATCATATGTTTATGATGTAAGAAATGAGAGAGTCACGGAGCAATTCTAGAAGGTCTCTGCATATTGCATTGTCTTAGTACTAGATATGCAAGATGAGCCTGGTGTCCAATTGAACTTGAACCGGAAGTAAACCGGAAGTAGACCGGAAGTAAACCGGAAGTAAACCGGAAGTAAACCGGAAGTGGACCGGAAGTAAACCGGAAGTAGACCGGAAGTGGACCGGAAGTAGACCGGAAGTAAACCGGAAGTGGACCGGAAGTAAATATGTGTGGGTGGGTGTGGGTGTGTGTGGGTGGGTGTGGGTGTGTATGGGTGTGGGTAGCCTAGTTTTAAGTGTGGCCAAGAGGGGCATATTTTTGACAAGTTTATGGACAACAATCTCACAGAAGTGCCTTCTGTAAGTGTAGACAAATCAATCTGAGGGGCACTTCTTTTCTGAAAAATTCTCTTCCTTTCTGAAAAATTCTCTTCCTTTCTGAAAAATTCCCGAGGGCATTTTTTACAAAAATCTTGAATTATAAGAGCTCCACACTTGAGCAAAAAACTCATATGGGCATGTTGAGCAAGTTTTAAGTATAGCAAATCTGCTGGAGAGAGGTTCGTACTTTCTCGTCCTGTCCCCACCACAAACCCCACTACTTTATTACGGTAAACATTTACCTTAACTTCCTTCGTGAAGAACAAGACGTTAACAGCCTACTCTGATGCCCGTTTGCACCAACGTTGCACAAACTCGGGAATTTGAAAACCCACGGGTTAGGGCAACCCTCGGGTCAGGATCATTTTCCATTGCACCAATCCCCGACTTTACTCTAGGATAGTAGCTAGTTTGAAAGCAAGTGCCTAAACGTCATGAAGATTGAAGCATGTGATTGGTTACCTGTTTCGAGAAGGCGTGGTTCTACTCGCAGTGTGGCTGAATGACATAAAAAAAAGAGATAGGATGGAGGTAACGGGACATTGCTATCTCCAGTAGTGACAAAGCGATTGCCAGGAGAAAATTTCAAGCACGTGATAAAGATGAGGAAAAATATTTACGTGAATATATTTTCTATTATTAGAGCTTGCAGTGATGTTTGTAGTAGATTTCGATATACAGTAAAACCTCGTTAATCCGGACTAATGGGGGGATAATTTGACAGGTTTAACGAAAGTCTGGATTAACTGAAATAACCTAAATGAACAGTGGAAAGTGCATTAAAACTCCGTTTATAGCAACAAAACACGTTTATCATGGTGTATTTAAAGGGCATAGGCCTAAATAGGACTATACAGTACAGTACAAAGTCTGCGGGAAACAGAACATCATCAGTGGTCGACTGTCTTTTCTTTGGGAAGTTCTCTTGTTGGCTTCTAGCCACATTTAAAACCTTGCATTCTGTTTTTTTTGGCCTTTTGCCTGTCCTGATTAAGCGAAATCCGGCTTATCGGGCTCAGGATTAACGAGGTTTTACTGTATAGACATGTCTGTATATCGACGTTAGTGCACACGGGCATGAGGCCACCTCAGACGTGGAGAAAAACCAAAGGACAATGCTTATCATAAACATCCACACTGCCGTATGTATTTCTTATGAATGAACACTAAACACAGCGACCACTAATATTAAATCAATATACAGTAAAACCTCGTTAATCGGGACTAATGTGGGGTATAAATGACCGGTTTAACGAAAGTCCGGATTTACTGAAATAACCTAAATGAACAGTGCAAAGTGCATTAAAACTCCGTTTATAGCAACAAAACACATTTATCATGCTGTATTTAAAGGGCATAGACCTAAATACACTATACAGTACAGTGCAAAGTCTGCGGGAAACAGAATTTCATCAGTTGACTTCTAGCCACATTTAAAACCTTGCAATCTGCTTTTTTTGGCCTTTTGTTTGTCCTGATTATGCGAAATCCGGCTTATTGGGGTCCGGATTAACGAGATTTTACTGTACTTCATACTTTTAAAAAGAAATACTGACTCAGATGTGAACAGTATTACTATCTAATAACATTTATTCAATTACACTTCTCAAAAACTGATCAAAAACCAAGCCACACTTCTTGATATAAATGCCTGTGGAAAAAAAAAAACGTGGAAGTCACTAGCGCCATCAAACCGCTAGACGTTAACTTTAAGTTACAAAACCATGGACAAATAACAGACTTGTGCGATTAGTCTGCGACCGACATCGAACTAACTTTCATCAAATTGCATTGTAGAGTGTATTACATTTTGTGTTTATATGTTCAAATATTGAAACAAAAAATAGTCTTATTGCTTATTTTAAGTATCGGCAATAGATTTTATTTCATGTTATATATAATAAGTGCAACACTAGCGCACAGATTTTGTATTCGTTTCATGGATAAGTTGACTTTCTACCGTCTAACAATTTATCTACCAAATCTCTACATTTCAAATAACCTTTACCAAACAACAATCTCCTCGCAATCGAAAAAAATACAGGCTAGTAAACAGCCATACCGTACGATTACACAATTGCAACATAATATAATTTTCCGTCTGTCCATAGTCTTCTGTTTTAAATTCAGCATTTTAAATACCTTATCAATAGAAATAGAATTTTAGGTTTATAACCTATTTTTTTCCTTTACAGGCATGTAAGAAATAATAAGTTATGTCAGCGTTTTGTTAAAAAAAACGCAACAACTGATGAAGTTTTATAGTGTCTAAAAAACCTAATTTGCTTGTTTGAACCTATTTTATGTTTTTGCGCCTAAATCAAGCCTTTTTTTAGGTTTTTATATATTTTTGAAAGTTTTACATGATTTTTATGTCACACAGATGCATTTGGCTTTGTTTTGTCACGAAAAATTTCAATGACGAACGTGTTTGAAACGTGCTCTCTGTCGAATTCCTTTGGATGGTGACTTTTCAAAGCTCTGAAAAAAGCAAAATATCTGATGCCACTGTAACCTCTACAATCCAAAGTGGTCTGATACGTATGGTGTTGCTCACTTTCGCGGCACTTTGGTGCTATTTGGCATTCACGCCTTGCAAAGTAACATTTCAGCATTGAAGTTGCACCACTGACTATGTTTTTGTTAAAATATTATTTTCAGCATATAAGATGACCCTCGCAGATAAAGATGATCCTCATAGACAAAATTGCGGAGTTTGACTGTGGATAACATGAATAAAGATTGTTGCCTAACTTAAGGACAAAGACTGGATTTTAATAGCAAATTTCCAATGGTAAGTTCTGCCATCGCCATAGGGTTAGGCAACACACACAACCTTATGCACGATAGTGCGTATTTCAGGATATAAGTGTTCCATTTTCATTGTCGGTCACTATACCTAATCAGCATTTTTCAAGAATTTTGAACTATTTTAAGTTTATTTGAACCTACTTCAGGATTTTCCGAGCCAAACGTTAGATTTTTAGGACCTATTTTAGGATTTTTAGGACCTATTTTAGGATTTTTAGAACCTATTTTAAAGTTTTTAGAACCTACTTTAGGATATTTAGAGCCTATTTTAGGATTTTTAGAGCCTATTTTAGGATTTTTAGAACCTATTTTAGGATTTTAGAACCTATTTTAAAGTTTTTAGAACCTACTTTAGGATATTTAGAGCCTATTTTAGAATTTTTAGAGCCTATTTTAGGATTTTTAGAACCTATTTTAGGATTTTAGAACCTATTTTAAAGTTTTTAGAACCTATTTTAGGATTTTAGAACCTATTTTAAAGTTTTTAGAACCTATTTTAGGATTTTAGAACCTATTTTAAAGTTTTTAGGACCTATTTTAGGATTTTTAGAACCTATTTTAGGATTTTTAGAACCTATTTTAAAGTTTTTAGAACCTACTTTAGGATATTTAGAGCCTATTTTAGGATTTTTAGAGCCTATTTTAGGATCTTTAGAACCTATTTTAGGATTTTAGAACCTATTTTAAAGTTTTTAGAACCTATTTTAGGATTTTAGAACCTATTTTAAAGTTTTTAGGACCTATTTTAGGATTTTTAGAACCTATTTTAGGATTTTTAGAACCTATTTTAAAGTTTTTAGAACCTACTTTAGGATATTTAGAGCCTATTTTAGGATTTTTAGAGCCTATTTTAGGATCTTTAGAACCTATTTTAGGATTTTAGAACCTATTTTAAAGTTTTTAGAACCTATTTTAGGATTTTAGAACCTATTTTAAAGTTTTTAGGACCTATTTTAGGATTTTAGAACATATTTTAAAGTTTTTAGAACCTATTTTAGGATTTTTAGAACCTATTTTAGGATCTTTAGAGCCTATTTTAGGAACCTAAAAGCACACTTTTTAGAACCTAAAAATCCGAGGCCTACTTATTTCGCAATTCGGCAGAGGTGTATCACACATCAATAGCAGTTTATACTTTAATGTGGTACTGAGGTAATATATTTGTGTCTATTGATATATTTTGGGATCTCCGTGTAGTTTATACGCATCATCAGTTCTCTCGATGGCAAATTGCTTGTGTGTGTGTCAAATAGAAAACGTGCGACGTTAAGATCAGTTCCGACTGTCGACGCAAGGGCGCATGCGCTAACTGGATGAGTCCATTAGCAAACATTGGGGTGGCAGCTGCAAGTGGACACCAGACGGGTAAGCCAGTTCAGTGAAAATCGTCTTTATTTCACTTTGAAAGGGTTCGTGTCGTGTTGTAACAGCTATCGCAAATACAAACACATACAAAAAGCGAGCGATAAACAACCAAACGCATACAAGCGGATATTGATACGGTGTTGTTTCGTGCACATTTCTACCTACCTCCCCTACCAAGCTTCGATTCGTCCACTAGTCTCGTCTTCCCTTGTCGAGCAGTACTCTGCACATTGCAGCGTGTTGTGTTGCCTTGCGGTTGTTGTGGTAGCAATTTTCCATTACAAAAATTGCAGAACTGAAAGTACAAGACGGAGAATGTACCATAATTTGTCAAGACAAAACACAAGAAAAAAACTGAAAGTTACAAGAGAAATGCTCACTAGCCTCTTTGGTTGGGGGGGGGGGGGTTGTTTTTATACACACACAGGGAAGCAGACACGGATTGTTTCTTTTCCCAGGGAAAAAAGAACTTCACCTCGAGCGGAGGAGACATTTTCAGTTGTCTTTTGATTTTCAATCTTCTCCACGTAGCATGCTGAAGTGGTATGGGAGGGCGTTTTCAATCCCAATCCCTTTCAAAACTTCCCAGAGCATAATGCGACAGAGCGAGGTAGGTTGGGGGATTAAGAAAGCTGCTTCGCATCCCTTTCTATCCCTCTCCCTGTCTGACAACTGCCCTGCGAAGAGGCACCCTCTCCCACCCTGCAGTTGATTTCGAAGCACACTGCACTCTGACAGCCTTGTTTGGTCCAAGTATTGGAGGAAGATTAAGTCGCGCCTGCTCCCCTCTTCTGGATGCCAAAGAAGAGGGAAATGGAAGAAAGAGTGAGAAATTAAGGAGGCGAAGGAGGGATGAGAAAGAGAGTTTGAGGAAGAAAAAAGAGGCCTTCGTATTCGAATCCTTATCCTTCTGAATGACAATTTTTCTTTTATTTTCGCAAGAAATGGAGCAATGGGCGAACTTGAAAGGATGGAATTCTGTATACTGTGGAAGAAACATCCTCCTTTTCTTTTACTTTCTTCAGCAGAACCAAGATCGAGAACACTATTGTTCCACAACGGTCCCTGGGAGAGCGATTTACAACAGCGTATTGGTGATCTAAACGCATGTTTTTAGTGTGCATTTCCAAATGCTTCTTGACTGATTGATTTTGTGTGGTTTCTAGCTCATTCCATTACTCAAGAAAGGGAGATATACAGTCGCACCTTTAAGGGAAAATTACGTAGTAAGGTATCATGAAGTAACTATCATAATGGCCAATGGCCAAAATAGTAACCGTGTATGCAATATGTACAGTCATGTTCAAAAAATCTGTCGCATGGATATTTTCTAAGTCCAACGTCTTACGAAATTATGTTGGTAGCTCTGTAACAAGGAAGTGTTGTGAAATATACGATCCTCCAATCAGAGTGAAGTTCGATTCGGAGAAACAGGAGGCGTGACTCACGGTCTTGTCCACAGGAAGTTCAACCAATGCAGCATTTCCAAATATAAGATAACGTCCGCATTGGTTAAATATTGTTTCAATAATGCGAATCGGCAGAAAGATTGCGCAAAAGTTTACTTTGTCGTTTTAATGCCTTTAATCGTTTCAAATTAGTATTAAATTGTCCCAATTATAGTTCACGAGCTTAATATAATGTATTCATGTATGTGTTTGACAATCATACATCACTCATTAGAACAATTTTCACATTGTTTTCACTACGTGAGATGACATTTCATTTACATTTACGATAAAATAGTGGTTTGGGTGTAATAGCAGGTTTCATTAATTAATTTAGAGATGCATTTTTATTTGTTGAG